>NW_017308075.1:263459-279700 GCF_000935625.1 Nanorana parkeri
GCCCCCCCCCCCCCCCCCGACCCCAGGTCTGGGGAAAGACTATGTGAAGGCAGATGCATCCCCAATCATATGTGTCAGCAAGCAACCAATGTAGTGCGTTCAACGGAACAAAAACTTAATCCGAGTTACACACACCTGACGAAATGAAGGAGCGAAAAATTCCCACGGGAACCGAAGAGCTCCACCACTGACACAGAACCTGCGAGTAGATGGAAAACATGACAAAACCCCCCTGCAGCCGCCCACCTCGCAGCAATGAACCACCGGTGCAACGACACCACCTGAAGTATACAACAGCCTACCTCTCCCCATACATATATTTATTTATTTTTTAAATCCCCGACCCCCCTTAACAGTCAAACATATGCGTTCACAACACACACATGCACATGCAGAAGACACCTCCCTATCTAAAACATACATAAAACATACAGACTTAGACGTGGACACTTGATATGAGAAACATATAACATAAGAAACATACTCCAAGCGTTACTAAAATACTCCGGCTATAGACCTAGTGGTCATGACTAAATTTAATTAAGTCCCAAGAGACGGTATCGAGTGCCTGAGTGAGTGCACAGGACCTTGGACAAGGCCTTGGAACTGTAGAGAGATGTACCTGGGAGTGAGCAAGGGCAAGCCACAACATGAGGCCTCGGGTGCCTGAGCGAGGCCACTACACCTTGCCCAAGGCCTGGGTACCTGGAAGCAAGACAGGGGAAACACAACATGAGGCATCGGGTGCCTGAATAAGGGCACTGGACCTCGGACAAGGCCTTGGAACCGTAGAGATGCACCTGGGAGTGAGCCAGGGAAAGCCACAACACAAGGCCTCGGGTGCCTGAGCGAGGGCACTACACCTTGCCCGAGGCCTGGGTACCTGGAAGCAAGACAGGGGAAACACAACATGAGGCATCGGGTGCCTGAATGAGGGCACTGGACCTCGGACAAGGCCTTGGAACCGTAGAGATGCACCTGGGAGTGAGCCAGGGAAAGCCACAACACAAGGCCTCGGGTGCCTGAGCGAGGGCACTACACCTTGCCCAAGGCCTGGGTACCTGGAAGCAAGACAGGGAAACACAACATGAGGCATCGGGTGCCTGAATGAGGGCACTGGACCTCGGACAAGGCCTTGGAACCATAGAGAGATGTACCTAGGAGTGAGCCAGGGGAAGCCACAACATGAGGCCCCGCCCCGGGTGCCTGGGCGAGGGCACTACGCCTCAGACAAGGCCTCTCTACACTGAGAAAAGAAATGTAGCTTTAAACATTTCAACACAACTTATATCAAATATGCAAAATTTCAGCACAACGCACGGCATCATACATGGCAGGATTGCATGGCATCATACATGGCCGGATGGCCACAACGCATGGCATCATACATGGCAGGATAGACACAATGCATGGCACCTTATGTAATATAATAACACAATGCATGGCATATCATAGTACTGGATGCCAATAACTGTTTTTTTTTTTTTTTTAAAACACGTGCAGTTTGCCAAAAGTTTTAATGCAGCCTTATTAACTCTATCTACTAAGAATTACAGGCCTACAACAGATAACACCAAATTTCCATACAAAACAATGTACCGCTTTTGGTACAAAATTCCTGACATAAGCATACCGCCAGGGAGGTTAAGTAAAGACTCTAAAGGTGCGCATACACCTCTCAATTACCTGGAGACTTTTGTCTGCGATTGCGTTTGTCAGAAAAATCCGCCAGTTGACGGGAAGTGAACAACCTCAATTACTGTACAACTGGCAGACTTTTGTCTTTCAAGCAGGCTAGAAACTTTTCTCTAATTGGATGAAAAATTGACGGGTTAGTGGCATTGTTGAACAACAAAAATCACAAGATGAAAACTGCACATGCTCAAAACGAAAATCTATCCTTTTGATGAAAATCAGCCAGGTGGAGGTGCTGACGAGCGTTAATTGTGAACTACATTGTTTTGTGCATGATAGGCTAGTTGTAAGAAAATTGAACGAGGGTGAGATGTCTGCACAAAAAAGTCATACAATGGTTGTAATGTGTATGGCCACCTTTACATGTATTGAACAATTGTCAGGTAAAACCTGTCAGCAGAGGTTTGAAGGGTTAACTGTCTTGCAGAATACAGGTGCCTGTAATCAGGCTTGGAAAGGTTAAACAGAGAGAGAGCAAGAAACCTGTTCCCTGAATTTGCCCTGAAACCTGTATTAGGATACCTGAACTGTAAAAAAGGCACCTTACCTGAAACTGATTACTTGCTGAAACCATGCAATCATGGGTCATTCCTATCTTTACTGTTACCTAAGATGGATAGGAGCAAAGTGCAATACGAATGAGTATAGATGAGATAGATTAAGCTGCAGCATGCTGAAAACAGACCCATGCAGCGTGACCTGACCCCTGACCCAGAAGTGGAATACATCTTCCCCTCAGACAAAGCGTATGGCAGCGAGCCCGCAACATAAAAGCGCAAGAAGCCGATAAGAAAAAACACACAAGACAAACACAGACAGTACTCACAGACCAACCAGAATCTAATCTCCCGCCAGAAACGAGCTGCCGAGGGCGGCCGAAAATGCCGCCTATAGGTAGGTGCAGTACGGCCGATGGCCACTAGATGCCCCCATGGGGCCCTGGAGATAGATGCAGCTCTGGCCTGGGAAGACTCTGTGTCCCAGGAGAATTGATTTATAGGGGGCGCCCGAGAGGGGAAAGGGAGAACAGTTCTGTTCCGGAGTTCAGTACAGGAGAGCAGACGTCTAAGACTGTCTGCAGAGTCTCCGGAGGGAGACTGACTCTACAACATAGGCTGGTCCATGGGAAGGACAGGACCAGGCCTAGGACTATGTAGAGCTATAGAGATTCCCCAGTTTCCCCCGGAGGGGGAAACCACCGAGCTAGGGCTGACAAGGATGGGATTCCTGAGGAATATTGAGGAGCTGTAAGACTGACGATATTTGCCAGTGGGCCTCTGGCCGAAGTAAGTCGTGGACTCTGAGCTGCACCTGGGCTGTTCTTCTCTCTCTCTCTCTAATCTATATCACCATGCAACTAACAAGAGATGTGCCGTCACCCCCCTCGGGGGTGGCTGAAATGTATACTTCATACCATGTTCATTCTTTCAAGTAAAATCAAGAAAAGACTATCTGTGTGGACTGGTTCTTCTCCCTCCAACCTCTGCGAAGGTGGGGTTCTACAGGAGTGGGATGTTGGACTGTATCGTGGCTGTAACCATCTGAGGAGGGTAGGTGTGCAAAGGGGCTATGACCGACATAGGGTACCGTTCATGGTGGCCTTTCTCCCTACGGGGGAGGAAGCGCCGAATACCGCAGAGGCGGTGGAAGCCCTGAGGCCAACCCATTGGGAGCACACACGCAACACCCCAAGAGTGAACCCCGCCTACACGCCGAGTACAGCCGAAAAGCGAAAACGCCGACGAGGAGGGGAGACGAGCTGCTGCGAGCAAGAGAGACCGTAAGCCAAAAACCCGGAAGGAAGCCTCAGATGACGCCCACGAGCCGACAAGTGAGAGTGGGAGTCGGAGCAGTTTAAATGTGTGGGGCTCCTCCCACAAATCTGGCTAATTAATTAGCCTACCACTTGTTTTCTTGAGAAGCCAGTATATAGTAAAAGGTGTGCGAAATTTTTTTAACAATTAGTTTATTCGATCACTTTTTCCACATGAATTAAGCATGGTTTGTGTACAGTAATTGTAGGCAGGGGGCTTGTCCTTTGCATTGTAATATGTCCATTTGGGATGTATGCTCCTTCTTTTCTCAGTATTAAAAAAAATGAGTGCGGGTATTATCGGTGGAAAGCAAGAGGAAACCTTTTTAAAAGCAAGAGAACTGCAGATGTAGCAAATCTGATAATACAATAAAATCTCTGTTCAGCTACTGTATATACATCTGAGCTCAGCCTTCAGAAATTTCGGTGCCCCTTACATGGCTTTAGGCCGGGCCCCCCGCACCGCCCGTTCTCCCCCGCACTGCCGCCACACTGAGCCAGTCACACTGGCTCAATGTTATTATTATACATGTATATAATTCTGACATATATATACCGCAATGCTGTATAGAGAACACTGAGCCAGTCACATCAGTCTCTGTACAGAGGAGCTTACACTCTAATGTCCCCTCCCCCACAGTCACATCAGTCTCTGTACAGAGGAGCTTACACTCTAATGTCCCCCCCCCCACAGTCACATCAGTCTCTGTACAGAGGAGCTTACACTCTAATGCCCCCCCACAGTCACATCAGTCTCTGTACAGAGGAGCTTACACTCTAATGTCCCCCCCACAGTCACATTACCCGCTGGACGCAGGGCTTCGTGACACGCTGGACACAAGACATGTGCAACGGCAAAAAAATTGTTTCGTTTCATCTTGTTTTGATTTGGATTTTGCATTATTTTGTTTTTCGGGATTCGGAGGAAATTCGTTAGCGGTAGTCTATACGAATGTTCATTTCCGTCTCATGTTCGTATCGTTCGTTTTAATTGCAGCAAAGTGACATTAAAATTAAATTTTTTTAAATTGTCACTTTGCTGCAATGAAAATTTGTCCACAAACGAAAATGCGTAAAGACTACTGCTAACGAATTTCGTCCGGAAAACTAATTTTTCCGGAAAGAATTGCACATGTCAACTGGATGCAGGGCTTAGGGTTATTTCACACCATAAGCAGTGCGCTCCGGTCCAATTCTGGCCAGAACGCACTGCCAGCATTGCGGCTGGCTCATTTTTTTGCCAGGCTGGAGGGGGCGTAGTGGGCTATTGAAGTGAATGGCACTGTAGCCACGCCCTCCGGCTGCAATGCAACGCCCGCACGGGATCACAAGGCACATTGTGCCTACAGTGCGTTCAGGTGCGGTACGATCAAAATAGTGCTTGCAGCCAGAATTGGACCGGAACGCACTGCTTATGGTGTGAACTAACCCTTAGTGACCCGCTGGACTCTGGGATTAGTGACCCGCTGGACTCTGGGATTAGTGACCCGCTGGACTCTGGGATTAGTGACGCATTGGACTCTGGGATTAGTGACCCGCTGGACTCTGGGATTAGTGACCCGCTGGACTCTGGGATTAGTGACCCGCTGGACTCTGGGATTAGTGAGATCAGATGAAAAGCTACACGGATGGGGCCGCAGCCTGCTCCGATGCATGTATAGGTAATGCTGGGGCCCGGCACTGCTACGGCCGGCCTCCTCCTGCGCTACGGGGCCCGGCCGCCACCCGCTTGTCACCAGTGGCAGACCTAAGGAACAATGGGCCCTGGTGCAAGATTATTTCTGGGGCCAACAAAAAGCAGAAAAAGAAGCGCTCAACCTTTTTTGATAAACGTAATTTACAGTGTGGTATACATAGATGATAAGTAAAACAGAATTAACTCACTGTTTAATGCTGCCTGCAGGTAGAGAGGCACTGTGTGAAACCTGAAGGGAAAGGCTGGAGGTGGGGAGGAAACTGAGGAAAGACATTGTGATGTCAGTCTGTTGCAGCTCCAAACCTGTTGGATGCTGGCTTGAGCGGTACAGTGCTGTAAAGACTCAGCTGGCCAGGCTGAGCCTTTTGCGGCTGCGTTTCGAGAGAAGCCGCTCCGCTGCGGTATCGAGCGCTGTCAGTCAGCGGTGTGTGAAAAGATGCCGGTGATGGTCAGAGCAGAGCTGGAGGCTCAAAGGTCATCCAGACGAGTTTAGAGTAGCTGTGATAGGGCTGAAGGGCTACGCGTTTCGAGGCGGTTGCCTCTTTTTCAAGCCGAGGGAGAAATCAAAGAGCGGGCAGGAATATGAGGACATCTTTAAATGTGACAGGTGGGCGGGGTCAAAGGACGTGTCCGAACCCTATTGGTGGAAACTCGAGGGGAGGCGGTTAGGCTTTATAATATGCGGCTTTCATGTCGGGATGTCTACGATTTGGCATAAGTTAAAGTGTAACGTTTATTAGTGAAAATATTAAAACGGGGGTAATGATTTTATGAATGAGGGCCAATAATAAAATGATAAAAAATATGTGTAAAATTATGTTAGAAACGTTCACCCTGCACACTGCGTTGTGGCTATTTTTCAAGATTATAAGCCAACAGCACAGGATGTTTTTTTTATTATGATAAAATCTAATAAAAATTAACAACCAATGTGCCAGACTCTCTGCGTTCTACTGTACATGTATAGGTCCATAACGCTCTGGTGTGGGGACTGACACGTGCACGCATGAGTTGGACTTATAGGATAGTATGGATTTCTATCTCCTCATTTAGGCCACTGGGTGCTTATGGACAGGGCCGCCGTCAGGGGGGTACGCCCGATATTCAAGTAAGGGGCCCGGGCCGCGTGAGGGGCCCTTGAACCTTACATGAGTATCGGCCGTCAGCCGTACAGTTGACTGGCAGTAGGTTTTGGCGGCCGCCCGGGCCCCGCAGCACCGGAGGAAGCCGGGGCCCGCACACTCGAGATCCTCATCTGGTGTTCTCTGTGCGGGCCTCCGGTGTCCCCCTGTCTGTAAATGACTGCACATTACGTTTTTAAAGATGGCCGCCGCGAGTAGCACTTTAAACCTGGCAAGTGCCCACATCTAATTTAATATATTGCCGAAACGGCAATATATTAAATGAAAATCAGGTCCAGCGGGGAATCAGTATGACCTGCATCTCTTGCTGATGCAGATCATACTGATCGATCCCTTGTGGTGCCGCCGCTGATTGGCAGGGATCAATTAGTATGATCTGCATCAGCCTGAGATGCAGATCACAATCATCACACTGATCCTCCACTCGACCATTAGGATAATCCAAGTGCCACACTGGACCCCAGGAATGCAGCCCCCCTTCCTGCAAAACAGGTAAGCAGGGGAGGGGGACATTTTTTAATTAACAATTGTTATTAGTTGTGTGTGTGTTTTTATTGTGTGTTTTTTTTTAATATGTGTGTGTGGTTTTTTTTTTCCATTAATGAAGCTATGTGTGTCTGTGTTTTTAATGAGTGTGTAATATGTATGTTTCATTACGTGTGTGTGTGTTTTTTTTTTAACCACTTCCTGCAAGCCTGGCCTAAAGCCGTGTAAGGGGCCCCGAAATTTCTGAAGGCTGCCCTGCTTATGGATGAACTATCAAAGGGATAAAGCAGCCACAATCACAGACTGAAACAGTCCTAACAGAATAAAAAGAGATTTTGCGGTGCTAAAAACCCTTATTGTGCCAGAAGCTAATTAACTAGATAAACCAAGTGACTCAATCACAGCTCATGTGAGTCACTTGGTTTATCTAGTTAATAAGCTTTTGACACAATAAGGTTTTTTTTAGCACCGCAAAATCTCTTTTTAATAACAACCAGTTGTTATTCATTGGCCTGGACCTGCTAGAAGACTTCAATAGGAAACAGTTGGGCAGAGCTAGTTGTCACCGCTAGCTCCGCCCAAATGTTTTTTCTTTCTTTAAAATATTTTTTTTCATTTTTTCCTTTTTAAAATCATTATTCAACTTTTTCTTTTTTCCATTTCTTTTCTATTCTGCTCGCTACCTCCTCAGGTAGCGAGCAGAATAGCCAAGCCGAATGCCGTTGAGTCTGACTCCTTCTGCACTTTGGCTGTGCGGCTGACCGAAGGCAGAAGATGTACGGCTGACTTTAGCCGACGTACGGCTGAAATGAGCCGTACAAGACTGAGGTGAATAGCGAACAGCGTTCGGCTCACTTCACTGCGGCTGGGTTATTCAATCGGCTGCCTTCGGCAGCTTTGTGAATAACCCCCAAAGTGTGAGTCCAGTTTTGCTGCTGCATTACATTACTTTGCGTTACTTTGCTTTGTTACTTTTCTAACATCGGTGCTAAACCCCATCGATTCACCAACCTGTCCAACGAGAAAGCCTCTACTGCCTCATGTTCTCCCGATTGCCCAAAATGCAATTAAATACGTAACTTAGGAATCCAGCTGAAAGACAACAATGTGTAAGCTTCGGCCTTGTGGCAAGAACCGATCCACTGCATGGGAAAAGCTTGTCACTGCAATGAATAGGAGACTGTTCAAACTACAGGAGTCCACCTAAAACTGAGACTGGTCCCTCTGAATTAGAATCTGAAACCTTAGATGGCATGAATGTGTCACTATAAATGAATCCGAGGTCAAGGTGGCAAACGGTTACAGGAAGACAAATACTATCTTTATTGTAAAAATCAATAAATGTATTCATTTAAATATATATATTAATCAGGCATCAAAATTTCCACTCGCCCCCTCGTAATTGGCGAGTGAAAATTGCGTGGGGGCATCGAGGAGCGCCGCCGGCGGGACAAGAGATTGGACACTACCGCCGCGGCGATTGCTCACTTCTGTTCTCTCTTCTGTACTCTCTTCTCATCGGCCGCTGCAGCTACAGAGCGGCCGAGAAGAAGTGAGAACACAAGCGAACGATCGCTGTGGCGGTAGTGTCCCATCTCTGGTCCCGCCGGCGGCGCTCCTCGATGACATCCGCTGTCTTCTGCAGCTTTCTCCGCCAATCTCAGCTGCCAGGCTGGGAGGAAGATTGCACAGACAGTGAGACCGGCCAGCCAGAAAGTTATGCAGCAGGGGAAAAGAAGGTACTTGGAGGATCTCTGCACTGACCCCCACCACCAGGAGAGAGAAGAGGGCACCTGAATACCAGCTAAGTGCACTGTCCCTTTTCTTTCTTCCTTACACTGTGTGTCACACTGACCTCTGCGCTGTGCGTCACTCTGACCTCTGCGCTGTGCGTCACTCTGACCTCTGCGCTGTGCGTCACTCTGACCTCTGCGCTGTGCGTCACTCTGACCTCTGCGCTGTGCGTCACTCTGACCTCTGCGCTGTGCGTCACTCTGACCTCTGCGCTGTGCGTCACTCTGACCTCTGCGCTGTGCGTCACTCTGACCTCTGCGCTGTGCGTCACTCTGACCTCTGCGCTGTGCGTCACTCTGACCTCTGCGCTGTGCGTCACTCTGACCTCTGCGCTGTGCGTCACTCTGACCTCTGCGCTGTGCGTCACTCTGACCTCTGCGCTGTGCGTCACTCTGACCTCTGCGCTGTGCGTCACTCTGACCTCTGCGCTGTGCGTCACTCTGACCTCTGCGCTGTGCGTCACTCTGACCTCTGCGCTGTGCGTCACAATGACCCTGCACTGTGTGCGTCACACTGACCCTGCACTGTGCGTTACACTGACCTCTGCGCTGTGCCTCACTCTGACCTCTGCGCGGTGTGCTTCACGCTGACCCTGCAATGTGCGTCACCCTGACCTCTGCGCTGTGCGTCACAATGACCCTGCACTGTGTGCGTCACACTGACCCTGCACTGTGCGTTACACTGACCTCTGCGCTGTGCGTCACTCTGACCTCTGCGCTGTGCGTTACTCTGACCTCTGCGTCACTCTGACCTCTGCGCTGTGCGTTACTCTGACCTCTGCGTCACTCTGACCTCTGCGCTGTGCGTTACTCTGACCTCTGCGTCACATTGCTGACCTCTGCACTGCGCGTCACTCTGACCTATGCGCTGTGTGCGTTACACTGACCCTGCACTGTGCGTCACACTGACCTCTGCGCTGTGCGTTACTCTGACCTCTGCGTCACTCTGACCTCTGCACTGCGCGTCACTCTGACCTATGCGCTGTGTGCGTCACACTGACCCTGCACTGTGTGTCACACTGACCCCTGCGCTGTGCGTCACACTGACCCTTGCACTGTGCGTCACACCGACCCCTGCACTGTGGTCACTCTGACCTCTGCGCTGTGCGTCACTCTGACCTCTGCGCTGTGCGTCACTCTGACCTCTGCCCTGTGCGTTACATTACTGACCTCTGCGCTGTGCGTTACACGACTGACCTGGCGGAGTTAAGTCTGGGGCAGGGTAGGGGTTAGGTGTGGCAACTGGTGGTGAGTAACTTTTAAGGCCTGGCAAGTGACTCAGGACTTGAAATTTTGAGACCTGTATTAATAATATAAAAAAATCATATATGAGAATTGTATTTATTTCCAATAATCACATTATAAAAAGTCCCTCTTTAGGCAAGGGCAATTGATTAAAGAATTGAATGACAATTGCACAATATTTTCCAAGCATTAGAGAGGAGGTAGCGCCTCCAAACAAAAAGAAAGACATCCATGCACAACATGTCAGTACATAACACAGATGGTATATCCAGAATCAGGACCCTCTCTATAATGGGGTAACCTGAGACTTTTGTATTTCAGTCACATGGGGGGGCAACAGTCAGTCAGAGTAGTCAGTGCAGTAAAAAAAAAAAAAGCCCAAAATATAAAATTTGCCAAGTTTGATTTTTATAGACAGATTTGTAGAAAAAATAAAACAATAACACAGCAATAGAGGACAATAAATCCCAGCAATACATTATATAGCAATGCAGAATATCACGAGCCATAGAGGACTACAAATCCCACCAATCGATTTTACAGCAATGCAGAATAATACCATCAGCTATAGAGGACTACCAATCTCAGCAATACATTATACAGCAATGCAGAATACCATAAGCTATAGAGGACAATAAATCCCAGCAATACATTATATAGCAATGTAGAACAAAATCATCAGCTATTGAGAACTACAAATCCCAGCAATACATTATACAATGATGCAGAATAATGCCATCAGCTATAGAGGATTACAAATCCCAGCAATACATTATACAGCAATGCAGAATAAATGAATTTGCTACATACTCACAAATGAATTTGCTACATACTCACTGCTGCCGCTCTGTTCTGGGGTGCCGGCCTGATGTCTCGGGCAGAGGGTTTATGGTGGGGTGTGGAATGTCTCAGGATGGGTGCAGAAGGTCTCAGGAGGGGTGCATACGGTCTCAGGATGGGTGCAGAGGGTCTCAGGAGGGGTGCAGAGGGTTTCAGGAGGGGTGCAGAGGGTCTCAGGAGGGGTGCCCTAGGTCTCAAGAGGTGTGCAGATGGTCCCAGGAGGGGTGGGGAAGGTCTCCGGAGGGGTGTAGAAGGTCTCAGGAGGGGTGTAGAAGGTCTCAGGATGGGTGCGGAGGGTCTGAGGAGGGGTGCACAGGGTTTCGGCAGGGGGTCTCAGGAAGGGTGTGGATGGTCTCAGGAGGGGGTGCGGAGGGTCTCAGGAGGGGTGCGAAGAGTCTCAGGAGGGGTGCAGAAGGTCTCAGGAGAGGTGCAGAAGGTCTGAGGAGTGCTGAGGGTCTCAGGATGGGTACAGAGGGTTTCAGGAGGGGTGCAGAGGGTCTCAGGAGGGGTACAGAGGGTCTCAGGAGGGGTGCAGAGGGCCAGGATAAAATAAATGATTGCTCAGTCATATACAATCACCCCATAATGTCCAGTGATTGTATGAGACTGTGCAATCATTTATTTGATAGGACAATAAGCTCTGCAGCCTGCTCAGCCCAGGACTAATAAGATGCCCCGCCTCCCAAGGGCGCCAGCACTATACAAACTGAGAAAACAGACCTCTGCAGATGCCTCATAGCTTCAGAACCTCAGAAAAGATCATTCTGCCGCTGCACTGTGGATGGGCGGAGTGATCTGATAGTACAGAGACAGCTCAGACAGGCACAGTTCCTTGCAGCCGCGGGTGCACAGCTTTTCCAAGCCGACCCAAGGGACTGTGCTCGTCTGAGTGCATGCGCATGGTTCAGTATGCCGGCTAAGTCTGGGGGAACCCGGGCCGGCCCTGCCTGCCTCCCCAATATTAGTACAGATGAGAAGTGTATACCCCCATTGTATACAGATGTATCCTCTGCACTCCTTAAAGCGATTACATCAAGCTTGTAGAAAGTGAGGTTAACCAGCACTCAGAGGATATCGTTAAATCCCTGCGTTCATTTATTGCATAGAAACGTCACATACATCAAATAGCCAACGTTTCGGGGTCACACAGGGTCCCTTCATCAGGGCAATATAGTGACAAAAGTGCAGAACAAAATCCCACATATATTCATACCCCAAAAGAGCGCAAAAGGCCTAAGCACCTCCCCATGACATCATAGTGATGTCAGAGCCCGCCATAATTTGAAAAGTAACCATGCTGAAACATAAACAACATAATAAATATAAACATAAAACGTGGGCATGAGATTTCTCCTTACCAACACAGGATATGGCATACCTTATAGGAGAAGATGTATGTATCCAGAGGAGAGAAAGGAAAAAGGCGGGTGAGGAATAGGTGGAACCGCTGCTACAACGGCGGCCGCATCGTTAAGTGACCATGGATCGCGCTGGCCCGCGCCGTCGCATTAAAGGTCCCCATAGCAATGTATGGGATCGTTCATGTCGGCGAAACCGCGCGGTCGAATACGTACGATCGAACCGCGCCTGTGAACGGGGTTTCATAGTATAAACCTATGCAAGGGGCCACATTATTGCAGAAATAAATGGAGAGCACAGTAAATAACTGGAAATCAGTAGCAAAGTATAGTATACACAGAGCAATTTATAGTGTTACCGAAAGTTCTTAAAGTGGCACCCATGCATAATAATGTAATCTAGTGGCAGTGCGTATATAAACGCATGGACCAATGCTTTTTTTTGTTCATCTGTTTTCATATCTCATACGTGCACCCTTAATAAGGTCCTGAGGAAGTATCTATCTACGAAACGCGTAGAGCTTACTGAGATTCATTACCCACTCAAGCCTGAGGACTATGACCAAGATATGTATATATGGCTGCTCTACCCCACACCTGTTATGCATAACTAAAAAAAAGAGTTTACTCAAACTCAAATCTTTTCTCTGAATAACCACTTTCAAGTGTACTGTGAAATGCAAACCACCAAACTTTCTGGACCTCTGAAATGTCCCTGTTGTTGTATTAGCAATTTATCCCATGCTGAGACTTCTATGCCTGGTGTGTATAAGCAGATATAATCACAGCGGACAATCCTCATCAGATAGCTGAACTCACCAAATACCTTTTCTTCCACAAAGAACGTTATTGCATGCAGCAGATTACAGCAGACAACAGGATACACCAGATGAATGAACAGATGGTATTTGAAGGTTAAGGATGATAATGTTTCCAAGCTAGCATGTACATGTGGCCCTGCTATGGGCAGCCTTGACGCTAAACGACTTGTTCTTGAAGAAGGGGAAAATGTATCATAAATGGAAGGGAACACAGAAAAAGTTGGTGCAATAACTAAAATGCCCACAAGATGGCAGTAATTAAACAGCTACTAAAGCCAATAAACAAATGGCCTAAGCAAAATAAACTACCGTATATCAATTCTCACTTCACATTAATATGAATATTAGCTGTGGCTATGCATTGTGTCATATTTTTACAACTGTGCAACAGCACATCAATGCTCCCAGCAAATCTGGCTACAATTAAAAAGAATACACTTTGTCCACTTACTCACGTCATTGGAATTCAACAGAGATATCCCCTTAATCCATATGGGTTACAGCCTTTAATGATATCAAGCACAGGGAGAACCTAGCAGCAAGAGACATCAATAGAGACTTAGTCCACTTTCTTGGATTGCCATCATTGGAAATCAATAGACATGTAAGCCAGCAAAAAATCAGTTTCACTTCTAAGTGGACATTCAACACCTGCTCCTACTTCCAACATGGGGAAAACATGGAGAAACACCCCAGCAACCAAAACACAGAAAGAAGCAAACTCTCAGCATGGCTGTAGCCTCCCGGAGCTGTTCCGCTCTCAACCGCCGGAACGCCATGTGCGGAAAGCGGTGCCGTCCTCACCTGAGGATTTTTCCCCTAACAGCAGTCCAGATAGACCATCCCTGGAAGACCTGTCTCAACCTCGCCCTGATCTATTGGCATTGATGGGCCAAATGCCCCGCATGTCCTATCTGAACACCATAGCCCTGGATATCAAATCCACACTAACGACGGTGATATTGGAGCTGAAATCAGACCTTCATTCTCTAGCAGGCCGCATTCACTCGATCGAGGAAGTGACTTCGCGCCACTCTGCTGAACTGAACAGAGCCCGACAAACCTCTACTGCACAGAACACCCGCATGCTAGAGATGCACCGACATTTGGAGGATCTAGACAACAGAGGCCGCCGACACAAGAGGCGTCCCTGAGACCGTGGAAGCGGATCGACTGGAATCTACCTTACTACAAATCTTCAATGACCTGCTAGACAGGCCACCTGAATCCCCAGTCAACATGGAGCGCTTTCACCGTGCTTTGCGCCCCAAAGGAAGAGAGGCTGACCCTCCTCGAGACATAATATGCTGCCTGGTGGATATTCAACTAAAAGAAGACATCCTCCGCAGAGCCAGGGAGAAACCGCCTATTATTTTGCAAGGTGCCGAAATAAGATTGTTCCAGGATCTATCTCACATTACCCTGCAACACAGAAGGGCCCTCAGGCCTCTGCTACAATCTCTCCGCTCCAAGGGCATCGCTTACAGATGGTGTTTTCCGTTCGGCCTTGCGGACACGTTCTCGGGTCGCACCTTCCTCCTCACAATCCCGTCGGATCTACAGAAGTTCTGCGAGCAACTCCACATTCCTCCCGTAGACCTCCCCGAATGGTACGCGGAATTTCGTAAACCGGACAGGCCTCTTCCAGCCTTCCAGCTTCCCTCTCGAGCTCTCCGGATCGAAGGCAGCCGCGTACCCTAGTCCGTGGAGCCGATCCTGCATTACACCAGTAAAACCCCTTTTGGATCTCTGAATACAACGCCCTTGCTTCAGCCAGATTCCATCTCTCACCTCCAGCCATTTCAACCACGCATGGCGGGCTTCTTCCACCTGGCCCCCCCTCCTCCCCCCGAGGCGGCCATGAGATCGCTTCCCCATCGTGAAACAGGCAGACACGGAACAATAATCCTTGGACACTCATCTTTGCCACCAACAACAATACACTATTTCGTCCATATTTCATTTAGTGGGTCACCACCTAACCGCTCATGCTGGCATATACCCCCTGTGCAGTTGGAGAGGGTGCGGAAGGTGGCCATGCTAGCCGTGTGGCAGGAAAATGTTTGACTGTAAATGCCAATCAATAACTATGTCTATAGAGATTATATGCTCACGTCTACCCCTCTCCCCGTCATCAATCCTCTAAGTATCCTCCCCTATCCCTCATACCATTGTACGCATCTTTTTGCTATTCCAGTCACTCCGGGCTCCGTGTTCCCTTTCTGTTTGCTACTTCACCTTACTTGAATGGGGTGTTAACCTGCAGAAGGCTGCATGGACCGTAATTAACTGTAATCTGTATAATTTCTATATTTTGAATGCAATGTGTAAGAATCTGTATTTCGGTTGTTGCTGCCGCCAACACCTTGGTCTTAAGCTGCCCGTTGACACTGTTCGGAGACCATGCGTGGTGCTCGAAACTAAAGATTGGCACCACCCTAAAGAACAAAATATATACCATGCGGTACCGAACGGTGTCAACGTGGATGGACTCCTCTACGCTGCCATATCAGGGATGGCTAATCTAGGGTACTCCAACATCCACTATAGCCTTCACTGAACCTAAGTCTGCTACCCTTCCCCCCCTCCTACCCTGAGTCCCCCACCCACACATCCTGTCCCTCCATACTCACCCATCCTCTTCCCCCTCTCAACTCCATAATCCCCTTCCCCTGCCATTCACCCCATCCACCTCATCCTCTCCCTGAACCTGGGAGACCGAGGGGGGACACTCAGGTTGCCAATATTGCAGATTAATTTGCTACGAATTTGAATGTTGATAACCCTTTTACTGTTTCTCTATCAATAATGTTAATATAAAATAGCATTACTATACAATGATGTATGTTACGGGGCCGGCGCTGCCACCAGCTACCCAGGAAATACTTGGCGGGAAGAAATGTACCCGTTAGCACCGCTGGTATCATATCAAACTCACTGGTTTTTACTATGACATGACCCTAGAATATTCGGAGCTCACCCTTCTGAACCCGGGGAGATAATCTAAACAATGCGATCTCATCCAAATTGCGTAATCATAGTACCAACTAAATGCAATACTATGCAGCTCTAACCCTCTGTTGTTCGTGAGCGGGGTTTGGTGCTTGGGCAGGACGCTCGACCGGGAGGTCCGATTGCGTCCTAGAAAACAATTCAATGCCCGAACAATGGCACCACAAAAAATCCCCTCTTACCCGGCCTTATCGATATAGGTTCACCTTAGGAGTGCTGCAGTGACAAACCGCTCCCCCTGAGCCCATGTTTGCACCCGTTCCCTCTCTCCCACCCTGATCCCTCTCAACCTCCCTTTCCTCGTACCAATATATCCTAATCCCCCCCCTCGACCACTACC
>NW_017308075.1:279895-288381 GCF_000935625.1 Nanorana parkeri
CCCTTGACCCCTCCCCCCCCTTCATTACCCTTAATCTCGCTTAATGCCCTCTACCCCTGATTCCAGATGTGATTAAGGGGGAACACGGATTGGTACAGACGCTACCACACTGGTGAAAAAATTTACAGTGTATCCTTTCTTAATTATCCTTAGATCATTGCTGTTATTATTAATACGTTTTACTGCACATTGATATCTGCTCATACGTTAATGAATAATGACCAAACGTTGCTACAAAGTTTTTGTCTAGACGAGAGCTCTGAACATGATATAGCTCATAATGGGCCGTTCCCTTTAGCCGTGGCAGGGGTTAAACGCCACTCCTTGAGCCACATCTACCCTGCCCCATAATAGGTCTCAATAATCTTCCCTCTTGCTTCCCCATTGGGTCAGGTTGATCCCCAGATCCCCATACCGTTGCTCCCCACTTCATACATGCTACCACCCCTATTACATGCCCTAAGTCACGAATAGCAAGACCCAGGTCCCTTGCGATTCCCTCTTGGTTCTTCAACTCAGTCACACCCTCACAAGGCTGACGACGCACAGTGTGTCGAGTCTATCAGCCCGACAATTTACTTTCAACTGAGATTCGGGGTACACCCCTTATCTCTCGGGCTATCTTCATTCTCTTTTTCTTTCCTTGATCTTAAACCTTGTCTCTCCTCTTGTGTCTTTGCCCGTCTTCTTACCCTCTCCCTCCCTTTGCTCCCTCTCTCCCCCTCTTCCTATTGACCCCCTTCTTTATCCATTACCTTTACTGTCCCCAGCTCAGACCCCTTTCAACTCCTGCATCCGCTCCTTCTCGCCCGCTTCCTTCCCCCCTTAACAAGATTTGCCTCAGTTCTTGTTCCCTCACTACCCCTTTTTTCTTTTCTCTTCCCGATTAACTCCGATCATTATGACCACACCTAACGCCCTCCCTCACAATGCTCCAATTACATGGAAAATCCTCTCGATGAATGTAAAAGGACTCAACTTACCGGAAAAGAGATCCCAATTTCCCCCGGGCTTTCTCGTATCACAAAGCCCAAATTGTGCTGCTTCAAGAAACACATTTCAGATCTGATGCCATACCCAAATTAGGCAACCATAAGTTACCTACAGTATACCACTCCACTTCTGCTAGTTCCAAATCTAAAGGGGTATCCATCCTTTTCTCGGCCCACACAAATTTCCATATCACCGAACAAATAAATGACCCGGAAGGGAGCTATCTCTTCCTCAAAGGCAAAATGCATAACACCCCGATCACCATTGCCAATCTTTACTGTCCCAATGCTGACCAAGCCCACTTTTTTCACAAAGTCTGCTCGTTACTACAAGATTTCACCGAGGGGATGCTCATCCTGGGGGGTGATTTCAATGTACCATTGAATCCTCTTTTAGATTCATCCATGGGCAGGTCATCGGTCCCCTTCCGAAGCCTACGCACGATTAAAAAACTTCTGACGTCCCTTAACCTTCATGATACCTGGAGATTCCTTCACCCCACACTGAAAGACTTCACCTTTTTCTCCCACCCACATTCCACCTACTCCAGGCTGGACTTTCTCTTTCTCTCCCAAAGAGACCTACCCTGCCTTGAACCACCTCGGCTTTGGCCCCCGCATGTTGGAACGCATAGCCCTATTGTATCACAACCCAACAGCAAAAATTCGGGTGAATGGTTCGCTTTCAGAGGCCTTTCCCATATTCAACGGTACAAGACAGGGGTGCCCGCTTTCACCCCTGCTTTTTGTGCTGGCATTGGAACCCTTTCTCCGGAAAATATGCTCTAACCCCAACATACATGGGTTCCATACGCCTTACAAAGAATTCAAAGTGGCAGCATTCGCGGATGACTTGCTATTTTTTTTGACACAACCGAGGATATCACTCCCTAATCTCCTGAGTGAGTTTTAAGAATTTGCGTCGATCTCATTCTTTAAAATTAACCTTTCCAAATCAGCCGCGCTTAATGTCTCCCTTCCCAATGCCTTGGTCCAATTCTGCAAATCCCACTTTCCCTTTAGCTGGGCAGAAACGTCCATTACCTATCTTGGAATTGAAATTACCACTGACTTACAGAAGCTCTACTCACTTAATTTTGCTACCCAACTTTCCCGACTACGCCTAGACATGAAAGAATGGGACAAAATGCTATATTCTTGGTTTGGCCGTGCAGCAATCCTCAAAATGACCGCTATGCCCAGATTGTTATTCCTGTTCCTGTCCTGTACCTGTATACCCATTGCTCTTCCCAAAGCCTTCTTCTCCTCGGTTAATGCTCTTTTTCGAACCTTCCTCTGGAACGATAGGTCCCCACGAATAGGGTTCTTGACTCTCACCCGCTCAAAATCTTCAGGGGGTATCGGTCTCCCTCATGAACAGAATTACTATGGGGCCTGCCATCTATCACGCATCATAGACTGGGCCAGACATGGCCCATACAAGGAATGGGTCCAGATCGAGCAACTCCAATTTGAATCACCAATTGGCTCCTGGCCATGGATCCAACGTTCTTTGCTCCCACCCCAAGTGTTTACTCAACCCACGACGGGCAGCTCTCTGCGTCTTTTTTACTCTATGTGCAAGACCGCTGACATATCTTCAGTCCTCGGACCACTCACCCCGGTCCGCATGAACCCTGCTTTCCCCCCGGACTACAACACCTCATTTCTACACTGCTGGTCACCCAAAGCTGCCCCGACCGCGATGACGTTCTTTGACAGCCAAAGGGAGTTTCGATCTTTGGCTAACTTAAACTCTCACACGCATACTGGACCTCTGCCATTATGGACCTATATGCAGCTTAGACATTTCCTGAATGACCGACACATTAAGCAACACTTTACACGCCCTCTTACCCCCCTTGAGAAGCTGTGCAAATCCTCTGGCAAGATTGCACACACAGTGTCGGAAACCTACTCCCTATTGTCGGATTCCTCCGCACTGCCTTCCACCCCCTCTACTAAGGCTTGGGAAGAGGATTTATCTACCACCCTCACCCCACAAGATTGGGAGAGGATGGATGTACTTCTATTGAAAAGCTCTTTGAACGTACAGATCCAGGAAACTAATTACAAATTGAGGTCAAGGTGGTACAAAACCCCAGCGATACTCCACCGCATCTTTCCAAACACGCCTAACACCTGCTGGCGATGCTCACAAGAAGTAGGCACGCTCCTCCACATCTGGTGGTTGTGCCCCCTCATTTCCTCCTTTTGGTCAGAAATACATTCACTCATATGGGTCATAACTGGTGTCACTTTGGAATTCACTGCACCACATCACCAAGAAGTCCCTGGCTATACATCTGCTAAATGCAGCCAAAACAGTGATCCCTAGACACTGGAAGGAGGCTCGTCCACCGAAAATCAGAGAGTGGCTAACTCGAGTAGACATCGTGGCAACAATGGAAGAAATAATCGCTTGCGACAGAGATACCATGCCTCAGTATCTGAAAACCTGGACAGCCTGGCATCTATTTAAGGGCACGGACTCATATGATGCCCTTACTCAGTAATCACCGGTTCTCTCAACCTCGAGGCCCCACCCTCGCTTGGCACAATTCCGCTGCCCCTTTTGCCCATATCCTCCTCTCACATACCCTTGCTGTATTTCCAGTTCTAACGGAAGCGGGCAAGTAGGAGGGAATGAATGCATGCATGTCTCTCTCTCTCTCTACAGTTCCACATTCTCTAGCTCTCCCACCCTTTCGCCCTAACTTTCTTCTATCCTTCCCTCCTTCTCTCATCCTTGATTCCTCCACCTCCCTCGGCTCCCTACGAGCCCTGTATACATTCACTCTTTTATCTCCGCCTCTATATGGGGCTCTCTCCCTACCACAAGCCATGATACCTGTACACAGCAATAGGCATATCACTTAAATCTTTAACTCAGCCACCAGTCCCCTGTAGCTCTAAGCCCACCCACTCCTAGGGATATTTACGCAACTTTTTAGCAAAGCTCGGGCATACACACCTTCAATATCCTACTCATGCCTCCCGATGGGAGCACATTGGGACCTGTCGGCTGGGCACTGTGCACAGGGTGATCTATAATCAGGTACACTGAGGCTTGTACCTTGGACCTCCCCATCCCTCACCCCCACTTATGGTATTGAATATATTTTATGTAAGTTACAATGTTTCTTTGTACTTGAATATTACATGAATGTTTTATGTTTCTTCTCACAATAAAAAAGTTTACTTGTGAAAAAAAAATAAATCAGTTTAGGTTCGTTTCGGATATTTCGTTATTTTGTTTTTATTGATATTCGGGTCTCAAAGTCAATTTGTTTCGGCATTCAGATTCGTATGAATCCAACTTTTCCTTAACTTCGGATGAGTTAAATTATAATTATGAACGAAAATTTGTTGCAGAAAAGTGACATTAAATGTTTACTTTGTTTCTTTTTAACTTTTGAAACTCCAAAGAAACAATTAAAAAACCAATGTGCGATTCCCCCGACATTTCATACCTGACCCTAAGGCCCCATTCAAATTGAGCGATTCGCAAATCGCGCGTTTGTCGTGCGATTTGCATTTTGCGCGATATCGCACGTTTGTCACGCGATATCGCGCAAATGCTTGCATCGAGCAAGCTAGAATCGCGGCAAAATCCGCTCCAAAAAGGGTCCTGCTGTAGCGACGCACGACCCGCGACAGCGACGGACAGAGCCCCATTGCCATGCATTGGAGAGCGATATCGCACGTTAAATAGCCGCGATATCGTGGGAATTACCACGCGATAAATTGCTCAGTGTGAATGGGGCCTTAATCCGGACAGCAGGCTGGCAGGGCAGTAAAGGGGGGGACGAGTAAGCGCCCCCCCCCCGCCTCTTCCATACCAGACCACATGCCCACAGCATTGAGAGAGCTCGTTTCCGGGAGGGGTCCCATGCCAATGTGGACAAGGGCCTCTTTCCCACAAGCCTGACCTGGTGGTTGTGGGGGTCAACGGGCAGGGGGGCTCTTCTCCACCTGGGTACCCCCTTTCATAAATGAGGCACCCAGATGCCACCCCTCTCTTCTGAATAAGTCAGGGGTATCTGTACCTCTACTCATTCACTAAACAGTTAAATATAGTTGAAATTAACACACAACACCTTAGAAAAAATTCCTTCAATAAAACAAAAAACATACAAAGATATTCCAGTGTCAGCTGACCGAGGGGAAAAAAAACACCCCGCTGACTCCCAGATGCAATGTTTACATCGGGCAGTGGACAGAAATAAATAAAGCCTGCTATTGGGTTTTTAAAATTGAAATAGCCAATGGCACACTGGCTAATGCACCCGCCCACTGCCTGCTGTCAGTCACAGAGGAGTGGACCTGTCAGAGAAAGTGATGGGAAAGCCACATTTTTGCCTTTGTCACCAAGACAGGTGAAGGGAAATTATTCAATAAGAAGGCTGTGCAGGTGACAACTGTCTACGGCTAAGTTCACACGGGTGGCGGTAAAAGCAGGCGTGAGAGTCACTGTTTTACTGCCCCTCAACTGCCCATCTACACAAAGTAATGGGGCCGTACAGGACCGCACACATTGCTGTGACCCCGATGCTTCATGATGCTGCATTTCAACTCAACATGTCAAGTCTGGCAGGTGGCACCGTCGGTTTAATTCTCTCATTGAAGTCAATGGGCACACCATTGTGGTTGCGGTTTTTCAATGTAAAATCCCCCTTCAGATGAAATAAAAAGGCATTCTGGAAGTTGTGATTCTTCCTGAACGGCCAATAACCGCCGCTCAGCCTGCTGTCCGCATGAAAGAGGCCTAAGGATACAATGTGACCATATGAATCTTTGTACAGTCAATTTTAGATTTACCAAAACCAAAAAACACGAGCACCTACCTAATCTAACCAATCGATCTGTAACCAATCAGACAGACCCTTGCACTGTTTGGCAGATCTAAAGAAGATTGTGCAATCAGATTGTCACTTTTTGTGGTTATCTGAAGAGTTGAATTCCCCCACATTGTAGATTTCCTCTTCCTGATGCATCTTTGGAACAGAAAGTGAAAGGAATCTCCCCGTTGGCATGCAGACAGACATCAGAAAATGTACTGACAGGGGTCATAACCCTTCGCTACTCTATATAAAAGAGGTCCATCATCTGCATACTTGCCAACTGTCCTGAATCTGCCAGGGCAGTCCTGCTGTTTAACCAACTGTCCCACAATGCCTACATCCCGGGCAGTGTGACTGAGGATATGGCTGCCAGTCAGGGCCGGTGCAAGGATTTTTGCCTAGACAGGCATAGGTGCATTTTTGCATCTGCTGCTGCAGAGGCCGAGAGGTGAGAGATGAAGTGCTTGCGGCGACAGCGGAGGGGGGCTTTTGCAAAGGTATCAGAGAGGCTCGGGGTCAATTGCCACCCTGCCCTCGGCCCAGTCCGCCCCTGGGTCAGAGTAATCCAGCACGTTATTAATATGAGTGCCCCACTTAATATGGCCGCAAGCGACTGGCATACTGAGTGGGGCTCTGATCGCACCTGTCAGTGCTCCCTCTCTGTCCTCCCAGCCGCTGCAGCTTCAGCTTCACGAAGCGATAAAGAAAAGTACTTTTCTTTATCACTTTGGTTTCACACATGGTTTAGACCAGTAGTTCTCAACCTGTGTAACCTCAGGACCCACATTTGTCCTTGGCCGTTAGGTCACGACCCAAGTCGCACGGCTATGGAACGCACTGCATTAGGGTACCGCGCATTCCGGTGCAGGCGTACAAACTGTGGGTGGGAGCATTTGGGGTACCATTCAAATGACTGGCAACGCAACACACCTACACAAGAATGCACGGTGAGTGCGCTTGCGTGGTACAGTTTAACGCACTGTACTAGTGTGAACGGCCCTCAAAAACACTGACATACAGACACAATCTCACACACACATACACACTACAAAAAAAGTGGTCCACCCAGTCTCCCTACCTTACTAGAAATGGAGTGGATCCCCAGCCTGGGTCCAGTGTGGGCTGCTGTGCTGTGACGGAGCTCCAGCCATATGTGTATTGCTTGTACAGCTCCCTTGCGCACCCTGTAGAGGTGCCGGG
This sequence comes from Nanorana parkeri, assembly GCF_000935625.1. Taxonomy (NCBI): domain Eukaryota; kingdom Metazoa; phylum Chordata; class Amphibia; order Anura; family Dicroglossidae; genus Nanorana; species Nanorana parkeri. The sequence continues at coordinate 286,932 of NW_017308075.1, forward strand.
AGCCAGAATGTGACGTCACTCTAGTCCAGGCACCTCTACAGGACACGTGAGGGAGCTGTAAGCAATGCATGTATGGCTGGAGCTCACTCACAGCCATAGCCCCAGCCTACCCCACCTAAAGCTGACATTCAGCACCGGGCAGCATATATTGAATGGCTGCTTGGCATGAGAACTGACAGTGCTGTGCTAGGGGGAGGCAGAGGAGCCTCTCACCTAGAAAAGTGGAAGGCATGTGGCAACCCACTGAACACAGGGTCGCGACCCACTTTTGGGTCACAACCCACCAGTTGAGAACCAAGGGTTTAGACTATGTTGTTATATTTTGATTAATGTGGTGTTTTTTGCAACATTGTTTTACTTATAGACATGGTTTCACTGCACTTGGTCGTTACAACGCCAATAGGTTTTGACACAGTTTATCGTTGTGGGTGATTTCACACACTATATATTATATTATTTTTCATTCATTTTAATACATTTTATCTTGGTTCATCCTTGATTGGTATTTATACTCACATGCTATTTACATAGATGTGATTGATACATACAATTTATTCCCTTTGCGAATGCACTTGGCTCACTAGTGATGCTACATTTCTTATAGTTATTCAGATTTCTGACATAGAAGCTTTTAGCGCTGTACTTTATATCCTACTAACTCATAGGGCTTATTGCCTTAGTTCAGCAGCTCTTAGCTTTCTCTTTCATATAATTCTTTTATATTTATCATTTTTTTCACATTGAACATTTTTTATAATTACGGATAAATGATTTTTTCATTAGCGCAGGCTTTGTTTTACCATTGGTATACATGGAATGTACATGTCACGGTCCTTGTGCAGTGCACAATTATTATTATAAATGCATCCACATTAATAAAAGAATAAATGTGCATTTTTTATTTGCAACTGCGATCAGTTTTGGGATCGGGGGCAGTATCAATAGACTAGTGGTGTGGTTATGCCAACGCACTTCCACTCCATTGAGGAATATGAGTCCCTCTGCCCGCACTGGCTAATGGGGCTTCTAGTCTCTCCATTTCCAAATCCTAAGCCACTTACAGCTGCCCCAAATGATAGTAGCCTGCAGGAAGATGAACCCCTTTATTCACGCTTTTGATTGGTTACAGCCCAATGTAGCAGCTACGAAGTCCCTGCGAAAAGTCACGCTAACTAGCGCGACAAAATGAGCACTGTAGCTCAATATAGCTCAAAATCGTGCTGAAAAAAGCTTTTTTTTTTTGGATGTAGCTCAGTGTGAATGGGGTCTAAGGCTGGGTTCACACCTAGGCGTTTTTCCGCGCTTTCGTACTCGCGGAAAAACGCTCAAACAGGGAAATGCCATTATTTTCAATGTGCATGGTTCCCATCTGGGCGGTTTTCCGCGAGTACGAACGTGCGGGAAACCGCCCTACGCCCAAAGAAGTACATGTACTTCTTTGGGGCGTTTT
>NW_017308075.1:288445-292811 GCF_000935625.1 Nanorana parkeri
GAGTACCCCCCCCCCCCCCGCCTCTTCCATACCAGGCCACATGCCCACAGCATTGAGAGAGCTCGTTTCCGGGAGGGGTCCCATGCCAATGTGGACAAGGGCCTCTTTCCCACAAGCCTGACCTGGTGGTTGTGGGGGTCAACGGGCAGGGGGGCTCTTCTCCACCTGGGTACCCCCTTTCATAAATGAGGCACCCAGATGCCACCCCTCTCTTCTGAATAAGTCAGGGGTATCTGTACCTCTACTCATTCACTAAACAGTTAAATATAGTTGAAATTAACACACAACACCTTAGAAAAAATTCCTTCAATAAAACAAAAAACATACAAAGATATTCCAGTGCCAGCTGACCGAGGGGAAAAAAAAAACCCCGCTGACTCCCAGATGCAATGTTTACATCGGGCAGTGGACAGAAATAAATAAAGCCTGCTATTGGGTTTTTAAAATTGAAATAGCCAATGGCACACTGGCTAATGCACCCGCCCACTGCCTGCTGTCAGTCACAGAGGAGTGGACCTGTCAGAGAAAGTGATGGGAAATCCAAATTTTTGCCTTTGTCACCAGAACAGGTGAAGGGAAATTATTCAATAAGAAGGCTGTGCAGGTGACAACTGTCTATGGCTAAGTTCACACGGGTGGCGGTAAAAGCAGGCGTCAGAGTCACTTTTTTTACTGCCCCTCAACTGCCCATCTACACAAAGTAATGGGGCCGTACAGGCAACCTGGCATTGCAAAATTGTATAGAAATGGCCGTGGTGGGGGTGCAAGGCTTTGGTTAAAGCCTGGCTTGTGGGGACATTTTGAAAATTAATTACTCTTTATTCTTATTGGTGTGCTTGGGCTTTTCTAGCCAAGCACTAGTTATTTATTTGGTTGAGTCATCTTTAATAAAGTTATGATATATTTATTTACATTTATTCAATGTATTTAGTAAGCCAATAAAAAAGGCCGTGGCCATTTATTGCCAAATAAAAGTGTTAGTGTCTTATTTTATATTTTCAAGTTGGGTTTGTTTTATTATGCATAATGTCACTTGCAGTTCCATGGAAAAGGGGGGATGAACGAGCCCTAGGTGAGCCCCCCCTCATGGATCTGCAGTGAATAGTAGTTATTTTTCCTCATCATGTTTGGTTTTCCCGCTCTTTTCTGCTTTCCTCCCGACAGGTGATTGGTTACCTACAGTATCCAGGCAGACTTACGGTTTTAGGCGGGAAAACTATCTTGAATTCGATTGGATGAAGACTGTATCCAGGCAAACTTACCGTTTTAGGTGGGAAAACTCTTTTTCTTTGATGGCCTCTGATTGGCTGAAGACCCCTTTTAAACAGGAGCCGTTGTGACCCCCCTCACCTTTGCCAGCTGTCATCCAGATGAGCTTCCCCCATCCCACCCTTGTTTTGCTTGTCGCGGCATTTGTTTATGTGGTTTGTCACCTCATTGAGGGGGACATTTTGAAAATGAATTACTCTTTATTCTGATTGGTGTGCTTGGGCTTTTCTAGCTAAGCACCAGTTATTTGTTTGGTTGAGTTATCTTTAATAAAGTTATGATATATTTATTTAAATGTATTCAATGTATTTAGTAAACCAATAAAAAATGCCGTGGCCATTTATTGCCAAATAAAAGTGTTAGCGTCTTATTTTATATTTTAAAGTTGGGTTTGTTTTCTAACCATTTAACCTGCATGCCCTAGCCCATTTAACTCCTGCTATACTCTCACCTGTTCAACTCCAAGGGCAGTTGCGTCTCAGACTTAGTTTTTTTCTGTTTTGCACCCATACCAAGTGGACACCCCGGTCCACTTTGAACTGAAGCCGCACGCCACCCCCACCTCAACACCATCCTCCTCCACACAGCCCCCACTCAACTAAAAGTTCTGAGAAAGTCAGAACCAAAAAAAACCCCATCCCTCAGGAGAGCGCCGTCACACAGGACTTGAATCCTCAATTTTTCTCTTACCTTGCACGGCCTGACCTCTTTGGAACACGGCCTCCTCATCCTTGGCGCCCGACATGGCCTCCTTGTCATCTTCGCCGCCCGACTGGAGCTCCGTTTTCGCCCCCTGCCTCTAGGGCCACTCAACAAAATGTTTTATCTCATGGGGGCCGCTTGCCAAATTTCATACTTTAAAATAAAATATAACTATATCCGGTTTGGTACTACAGACACCAATATACACTCACAATAAGGCACTATTCATATCTGTAGGTTTAGGTGCGATTAGGGATTCCTGCATCAGAAACTTGCGTTTTACTGCATCAGGAATCCCTAATCTGGCATTTACAAGTGGCATCATACAAGCGATCCGCCGGCTCTATAGCCGGCGGATCGCTTGTATATTAACGGGCATCGCTGCCTCTTTTCAATTAGCGGGGATTTCCCGCTCGCGCGCCGCACTGCGCGCCCGAGCGGGCGGATGTAACAGGACGTGTATACACGCCCAGTTACATCCAAGAAGCTCCCGGCAGGCCGTGTATACACAGCGGCTGGCCGGGAGGTAGTTAATTAAACAAAAAGCACACAAAGATATTCCAGCGTCAGCTGACCGAGGGGAAAAAACACCACGCTAACTCCCAGATGCAATGTTTACACCGGGCAGTGGACAGAAATAAATAAAGCCTGCTATTGGGTTTTTAAAATTGAAATAGCCAATGGCACACTGGCTAATGCACCCGCCCACTGCCTGCTGTCAGTCACAGAGGAGTGGACCTGTCAGAGAAAGTGATGGGAAATCCAAATTTTTGCCTTTGTCACCAGAACAGGTGAAGGGAAAATATTCAATAAGAAGGCTGTGCAGGTGACAACTGTCTATGGCTAAGTTCACACGAGTGGTGGTAAAAGCAGGCGTCAGAGTCACTTTTTTTACTGCCCCTCAACTGCCCATCTACACAAAGTAATGGGGCCGTACAGGACCGCACACATTGCTGTGACCCCGATGCTTCATGATGCTGCAATTCAACTCAACATGTCAAGTCTGACAGGTGGCACCGTCGGTTTAACTCTCTCATTGAAGTCAATGGGCACATCATTGTGGTTGCGGTTTCTCAATGTAAAATCCCCCTTTAGATTAAATAAAAAGGCATTCTGGAAGTTGTGATTCTTCCTGAACGCCAGATAACCGCCGCTCAGCCTGTTGTCCGCATGAAAGAGGCCTAAGGTTGTACAGTCAATTTTAGATTTACCAAAACCAAAAAAACACGAGCACCTACCTAATTTAACCAATCGATCTGTAACCAATCAGACAGACCCTTGCACTGTTTGGCAGATCTAAAGAAGATTGTGCAATCAGATTGTCACTTTTTGTGGTTATCTGAAGAATTCCCCCACGTTGTAGATTTCCTCTTCCTGATGCATCTTTGGAACAGGAAGTGAAAGGAATCTCCCCGTTGGCATGCAGACATCAGAAAATGTACTGACAGGGGTCATAACCCTTCCCTACTCTATATAAAAGAGGTCCATCATCTGCATACTTGCCAACTGTCCTGAATCTGCCAGGGCAGTCCCGCTGTTTAACCAACTGTCCCACAATGCCTACATCCCGGGGAGTGTGACTGAGGATATGGCTGCCAGTCAGGGCCGGTGCAAGGATTTTTGCCTACACAGGCGAAGGTGCATTTTTGCATCTGCTGCTGCAGCGGCCGAGAGGTGAGAGATGAAGTGCTTGCGGCGACGGCGGAGGGGGGCTTTTGCAAAGGTATCAGAGAGGCCCGGGGTCAATTGCCACCCTGCCCTTGGCCCAGTCCGCCCCTGGGTCAGACTAATCCAGCACGTTATTAATATGAGTGCCCCACTTAATATGGCCGCAAGCGACTAGAAACTGAGTGGGGCTCTGATCGCACCTGTCAGTGCTCCCTCTCTCTCCTTCCAGCCGCTGCAGCTTCAGCTTCACGAAGCGATAAAGTAAAGTACTTTTCTTTATCACTTTGGTTTCACACATGGTTTAGACTATGTTGTTATATTTTGATTAATGTGGTGTTTTTTCCAACATTGTTTCACTTATAGACATGGTTTCACAGCACTTGGTCTTTACAATGCCAATAGGTTTTGACACAGTTTATCGTTGAGTGATGTCACACACTATATATTATATTATTTTTCATTCATTTTAATACATTTTATCTTGGTTCATCATTGATTGGTAATTATACTCTGGTATTTACACTCGCATGCTATTTACATAGATGTGATTGATACATACAATTTATTCCCTTTGCTAATGCACTTGACTCACTAGTGATGCTACATTTCTTAAAGTTATTCAGATTTCTGACATAGAAGCTTTTAGCACTCTACTTTATATCCTACTAACTCATAGGGCTTATTGACTTAGTTCAGCAGCTCTTAGCTTTCTCTTTCATATAATTAT
>NW_017308076.1:0-2008 GCF_000935625.1 Nanorana parkeri
AATGTCTTTATTCAACCTCAAATACTATGTAACTATTGAAGTTATAGCCTATCATGAGACCGATCTAGGAGCGGTGTCTACTTCAAAACACACACAGGGACCATGGAGAACAAACGTAGCCACCTTCCAGAAGGAAGGACAGTGTCAGCATGAATTCAGAGATGCTTATAGGATCTAGAGCAGAGTGATACACAAATAAGCTATATGTTTGTTAATAGTTGAGGTACTTGAATATATTTTAAAGATTTAAATCCAAGTTTAGTATCACTTTATATTATTTTTTAATGCATTTGTATTGTTGCTGTGCCAGGAGCAATCCTCAATCAGCCCTATATACAGGTGAGACATACACTGTCTCTTTGTGAATTAGGTTGATTCTCTGTTGTGTGCAGCACTAGGCACACCTGAACAATGAGCTCATGCAATTGTTTTAGTAAAAATTAATGTTAGAAAGGTGTTATTGGAGAAAACCTGTATATTTATGTCTACCTTTTATTGAAAAAGCCAACAAAAAAAGGTTACATAGTATTTGAGGTTGAATAAAGACATTAGTCCATCAAGTCCAACCTATTAGGATCTCATTCTAGGAGTACCCGTACAAAAATTTTGTTACACAATTTTTAATAGTGGTTTATTACAATATAAGTCTTTCTATTTAAGAACATTCTGTTATATTATTGTATTGCTTTATTCTGTATATATAAAAGGAATATAATTATATATTATTTTCTGTTGACACAATAAAGGACATAAAATAAGCAGGTACAACAAATATTTTCTAAAACCACTAAGATTGTGCATGGTATAAAATGTATGTTGTATTTGTATTGAGAATGTTTCGTTATTTTCTTATCTATTGTGCATGCATGTAACAATGAAGCCTTTCTCTGTTTACCTGTAGGCAGCATCTTTTGGGAAATGCTTTCTAGACTCCTATTCACCTTCAGATTTTGTGACCATGTGCCGTGATCTTCGTGTTCTCAATGCTATCAATGATTACCAGATTGGAATCCCTCTGAGTATCACACAGTATCTTTTTAAAGTTTAATAGTCTACTGAATATTATAAAACAAAGTTTTGCTGTCAAGTCAATTATTACATAAGTCTTTTCTTTTAAGTTAACAGCAGAATGAAATCCAAACTCCAGCCATTTTTTTTCAGTTCTGTACTGAATTACACTGATATTTGTAACACAGACTCCAGATCTCCAGCATTTAGTGCTTGTCATATATGGCTGTAATTTCAGCTGATTCCTGGTGAACATGAACAAGGACTTGGTGTTACCAATCCTAGCTATACTAATGTTAACGAGGTGTGATTTGTAAACTGTGGCTGGTTTTAACCCCATTATACATCATGTGGCCACTTTATTTAAAAAGGAATGCCCCCCATGTTCATTTTGCTGTTTAACCCCCTCTTTATCCTCATGTGTTATCCTCAATTAACAAGTAACGGTCCTGCTGTAAATCAGTGGATTTGACCTGTAGTTCACCATCTTCTAAGCTGCATGAACCTGCTACAAAATAATTTTGCCTTCTTATTGAATTGTAAGGGGTGAAAGTAGTTCTGACACAAACATAAGCCCTTCTACATGTTCTCGTAAAGCAATTTCTCCCTAATGTTTTTGTAGTAGAGTAGGGGAAGGCATTTTATTGCTGTTTGTGTCCAAATTGTACTTAGTTCACCAAACTTTGTTTAGAGAATCAGTTCACAAAAATTTCTTTTAAGGTTTTTTTTCCTTCTCTGTAACATTAACACATACATTACAGCAACTAGAACTGTGCAGCCTTGTTTGCTTGCATTGGGTCCACTGTTCACAGACCTGTGAGAAGGGCCTTTCTTCTAATTACTTCATGTGTTCAATGCGGTCCAAGTATTAATATTGAATACTGCAATTGAATGCACAAGATCTTTATACATAAATTATAATAAATATGTTACAATACAGTATTGTATGTCAGGTGTGTGTGTGTGTATGTATGTATGTGTATATATATATATATATATA
>NW_017308076.1:3612-14206 GCF_000935625.1 Nanorana parkeri
AATATATATAGCTTGTATGTATGTATATATTGAATGTCGGAATAAGGCTGCAATTTTGATATGTTAACAGTTTATCTACTCATTTACATTGTGCTTGCAGTTTTACCCAGGATATCGGATTATCCTTAACATTTTTTGCAGATACAAGCAACTCACAATCCCAGTACTGCTTGATAGGTATTCTGTTTCTTGATACACTTAAATTTAGCTTAACAGGGAGAATTTATTAAAATATAGTTATTTTTTACCTGATAATTCTGCCATTAGGTTTGTTTATTTTCTACTTCCTGTGAGAGGCCATGTCCATCTAACTACCTTGTCCACAGGGTGACAACATCGCTGTACAATTGCACTGCAGAATAAAATGGCTAGTGAACAGTAACATATCTTAATATAACTGCGTACAGGCCACACCTTAGTGTGGACTAATGTCACACTAGTAGTCCAGCAAATAATTATTTTAGCATATTTTATAGTATAATACTCTAGTACTGCCAGATGTTCATTCTAGAAAACTCTACCCTGCATAATATGTTAGCACTTTATAAATTACCTTATATTGTCTTGTTTTGTGGTTTCCTCCCTAAAGTAAACTGATTAAAAAATCCTATCTAGCTTCATGCATCCTGTCATATGTTTTTGACAGGTTAGTTTTAAGAAGACTCTATCCTCTTGCTGTAAAAATTTGTGAATACTTAAAACAGCCTGACTCTCAAGGAGTGAGTCGAATTCTGGCACACTGGGCATGTTACAAGGTAAAACTTTATCTATTTTTTTTTCTTTGTGGTTCTGTCTGAAGCACATTGTTTGTAAAACATTTGTTACTTTTTAGGTTCAGCAGAAAGAGAAAACAGATGAAGAAGTAGCTCAGGCCATAAATCAAAAGCTTGGCGACGCTGCAGGCATTTCATATTCGGAGATTGCTTCAAAGGCATGTGACTGTGGCAGAACAGAATTGGCTATTAAAGTAAGTATAGATCATCGTCTAAATAGAGAGTATTTTAAGGGAAAGTAACTTGGTCAATGTAGAGTATATGAAAAAGTTTGAAGAGATGTGGCCAAAGGTGCCCTTAAAGGAGAACTATGGGGTTAAGGCTTTCCCCATAGTTCTCCTTAGGGTAACGGGAGGACACAAACTAGCATCCTCCCGTCACCCTAGGCTCTGTATACCGCGATACTGAGATGCCACAGTATACCGCGAGCTGCTGCTCGCGGTATAGTAAGACGCTGCAGCTGAAGCGGATCCCAACAGTTATGTCTGGATCCGCCCAGCTGCGTGACTGACAGCTGGCTCTGCCTACCTAGAGGCAGAGCCAGCTGTACCCACCCCCTCCCCCGTCCATTCCGCCAGTAAGCGCTGGAGGATCGGAGCGGGGAGAGGGGAATCCAGCCCCTCCCCTGTCACGGCAGAGAGCCGTGACAGGATCGAGAGGTGAGCGAAAAAATAAAAACGTTCATTCGTTTCATCAAGCAAAACAAATTTTTATGCTATATTGGATTCAGCCATTGGCGTGTTCTGGAGGCAGGGCGCATGACGTCATATAACACCGCATGTGTTGGGCGCCGCCATCATGGTGTATATCTAGATATGCACCAAGATGGCGGCGCCTATATGGGCGTGTGACGTCATCTGACGCCACGCATGCATGGCGTCATGCTCCCCGCCTCCAAGATGGTGGCACGCATTCACAGAACACGCCAGTGGCCAACATGGCCGCCGCACGTTCAAACAAATTATTATGCACCTGAATACATTTTTCGTATATTCGGACAAATAGTAATTTATTAATTTTACATGTAGTCTAGGTTTTGTGTTCTGTTTTCTATTTTTACTTTTTCTAGGTATACTGACTTGAAAAAAGGGTCTGCATGACACCCATTTTACCTTCCTCTGAGGAGGGTTCATGGTGCCACTGTCGGTCCCGGAGTCATTGCTGTGTCAGTCTCAAGATGGGAAGATATGCTGGCCGGCGCTGTATATCGGTGCCGCGAGGTCCCCAGCAAGCGGGACCTTAGAGTAGCCGAATCAATTAAAAGGTTGGTATCGGCATTTAGTATCAGGGCATTTTCACAAGTGTGCGCACTCGTAAAAATGCCCAGTGTCGGCACCGATACTGCTATTGGTGCATCCCTAGTTATAATATATTTGTATTATTGGAAGAATTATGCAATTTTTTTCTGAGAAATAAGATTGAAGGGAAAATATATTTTTATATAGATCCACCTCTTAATTTGCCAAATTTACTGTTACATACATGATGAGCAGTCATCTACAGGAGGGCTCCAAATTTCAAGTCCAAAGTTACTAGCCAGGCCTTAATAGTTACTCGCCACAAATTGTCCCACTAACCCCTACCCTGCCCCGGCCTTAACTCCGTCAGGTCAGCGGTGTGACGCAGAATACAGAGATAGTAACAACGCTGAGTACAGAGACCTGCGGTGTGCTGCACAGCACAGAGACCTGCGGTGTGCTGCACAGCACAGAGACCTGCGGTGTGCTGCACAGCACAGAGACCTGCGGTGTGCTGCACAGCACAGAGACCTGCGGTGTGCTGCACAGCACAGAGACCTGCGGTGTGCTGCACAGCACAGAGACCTGCGGTGTGCTGCACAGCACAGAGACCTGCGGTGTGCTGCACAGCACAGAGACCTGCGGTGTGCTGCACAGCACAGAGACCTGCGGTGTGCTGCACAGCACAGAGACCTGCGGTGTGCTGCACAGCACAGAGACCTGCGGTGTGCTGCACAGCACAGAGACCTGCGGTGTGCTGCACAGCACAGAGACCTGCGGTGCGCTGCACAGCACAGAGACCCAGTGGCGTAACCAGAGTAAACGGTGCCCGGGGCAGGACAAACTTTTGCCCCCCCCCTGTGATATGTGGGGGTGTACAGGTACAATGAGCGCATGCTGGGACATGTCGTAATTGAACTACAAGTTCCAGCATGCCCTCATTGTCCCTGTACGCCTGCCAAATATGACCCAGGGAATAGTAACAAGCTGATTGGCAGGCTCCTGTCCTCCTTCTATGCAGTGGAGCCCGGGTCACTGTAGGGAAGGAGCCTGCCAATCAAATTAATATTTTTTTTATTTTTAAAATTTTTATTTATTTTTAATTATTTTTTTAACAATTTTTTTCTCACTTAACTCTCTCACTATTGCTATCACAGCGGAGCTAACAATCTCTGTGTTATAGCATTTGGAGGTGACATGTTCTCTTTATTGAACCTGTCCCCATCAATACAGGAGTTCTAGCACAGCAATGTGCTAGAACTTCTGTGACAGGTGAGGGGGGTAAGATGGCTCTCCCGTCTCACTGGTTATCACAGAGCGGCAGGGTTACTGTTAACCCTACCACTCTGCTGCCTGCATCCGCTGCTGGTGAGGAGACAGGCTCGGCGGCCGGGCAGAGGACGGAGCAGCGAGGAGAGAAGTAAGTGAAGGGGCGGTGGCAGGGGGAGGAGGACAGACGGATTCTTTTCCTCGGCCGCTCTGTAGCGGCAGTGACCGAGGAGAGAGAACTCACACGGCGATCGCCACTGCTGAAGCGGCCATCGGCGCTGCAGAAGCGGCAGCAGTTCCCCCCTGAATTTCCACTCGCCCCCACGTAATTTGCACTCGCCAATTGCGAGGGGGCGAGTGGAAATTTTGAGCCCTGATTTACAGTATTCATGCACTGTGTTGAGACAAAGATTTACGCATCTTCTGTCCTTAAACTTGTTTTTCTCAAAAGAAAATACCAAAAACAAGCAATTATTGCTGCATCTGACAAAGAGCTGGCTGGCCTGTGGGCTCCAGTCAGCATGTCCTCATTATCAGTGAGTCTTCAAAGGGTAGCTGTAGCTATTTTTTCTGTTCCGAACTGTTCTTTAAATTGTTATGTTATTACATTTTTAGGGTTGCATCACATGGTCTAGAGCCAGTGGCATTGTCTTTAATGTGAAAAAAAGAGGACAGGATTTCCCAAGGCGCTCCAAGAATAGCTGCCTGTGTGGGCATTAGGCCTGGTTCACACCTGTGCGTTTTACAGCGCGTTCCTAGGCTCTGTAAAACGCTCAACATGTGAAAACCAATGATTGCCTATGTGCATGGTTCCCACCTGGGCGTTTTACAGCGTGTAGGAACGCACTATAAAACGCCCTACGCCCAAAGAAGTACAGGAGCTTCTTTGGGGCGTATTTGCCGCGCATATCCATTGGGATACAGCCAGGTAGCCCTCGGAAACGCGCGACAAACGCGCATATTCGATAGGCCTAGGTGTGAACCCAGCCTTAGGGTTCAGCTAATATGATGTTCAGCAGAATGGCTTCTGTGATAGCAGGAAGGTATGGGTATTGCCACCAAGTGGAGAGACAATGTGTGCAAGTTGATATGATCTTTATTGTTCTCTCTATGCCTAGTTTCAGGAGAACCACTATAATAGCATCACAAAGGGATTTCACTGAACTGAACATAACACTATTGTACATATCAGACGTTTATAAGTCAGGCATATCAGTACCTTTTAATAGGCATTTGCTTGTGTAATGTTTCGTAGCTGAAGTCCCAGAAGGAAAAAAAAGTCAATGGTAATTGGAAAAACAACATTTTCTCTTTTTTTTGACAATTTGGTGACATTTTGTTTTGAGATATTTTCCTATTTGAGAAGTTGTTTTCAGTATTTATACACTATATACTGTACATGTCCATAAGGCCTTGTTCACACCAAATGTAGAGCAGATCCACTCATGTTTCTGCACACGCAGTGCAGTGGGTTGTGCCGCGTTTTTGATGCATTCCGGGCCGTTTTTGGTTAAAATTTTTTTTTTTTTTTTAGTTCAACATGGGCTTTCAGTGCGTTCCAGGCATTTGCATTCCAGAGCAGGTAAAATAGGGCTTGCTGTAGTTTTTTCACCTGCTCTGGACCTGCACGCTGCCATGTGAACTGGAGCAAAGAATACCATTGGAATACATTGGACGCAGTTTTGATCCGGTCTGCAACTGCTCTGCTCTGCACCTGCTCCACGCTTGGTGTGAACAAGGCCTAAAAGTTTTAAAACTGCAGTGTAGTTTCCTTTATGTGCCTTAACACACGTTTTTGTGCGTTGATGCGCACTGCATTAGGGCAGCCCATTCATTTTGATGCACATAAAATATAATGCTAACACTATAAAACCAAATGGTCAGGTTAAATGATTGTTAGATATATATTGCTCACATAAATTGCTTACGGATAGATCTAAATCTATACTTTACCACTAATCTGGAAATTCTTTGGTCTCAGTGATGTTCCTTGGTAAATTTAAGGACAGAAACTCTTTGTCAGATGTTCAGGTTCTCTTCTAGTTATGTCCTTTCGTTCCCCCTGTTCAGTTCTCCTTCTGTCGTTGAGTCCTCTCTCCCGAATTTTTCTAGGCTTTTATCACCCAAAATGTTTTTTGGGGGGAAGATTCTATCTTATCTGAACTATGACCTCACTACTCATCTCCCTTTACTCCCAAGTATACCCACAATTGCCTAAAGTATTGGTCAATGAATAATTTGGGATTTTTCTTTAAAACCTCTGCACCATGTTATTAAGTGACCTCTTGACCTCAGTCTAGAAGCATCAATTTAGGAGATGGTCAACTACTTGTCTATTTCCAGACATTTAAGAAAAGCATTATCTCTTTAAGACAAAAGTGTATATAAAGTTTGAGGAGAGAAAGAAAAAGAAAAAAATCTTTTTACATGCATTGAGGTTGAGTTAATGTGTGCTAAAAGTGTGGTTAAACGCTTCATACTTATTACAGACGTTATAATATGATATTATAAAAATGTGTAATGTATATAATATTATATTAATACAATATACAGTGTGGCAAATAATGATTTGATCTCCTGCATATTTTGTAAGTTTGCCCACTTACAAAGAAATAAAAGGTCTATATTTTTTTATCATAGGTGTATAAAACACATGATACAAATGTTATAAATTGAGTTGCAGTTCAATGAGTAAAATAAGTATTTGATCCCCAAGCAAAACATGACTTAGTACTTGGTGGAGAAACCCTTGTTGGCAAGCACAGAGGTAAGACGTTTCTTGTAGTTGGTTACCAGGTTTGCACACATCTCAGGAGGGATTTTGGTCCACTCTTCTTTACAGATCTTCTCTAAATCCTTAGGCTGGGTTCACACCTAGGCGTATCAAATATGTGCATTTGTCGCGCGATTCACGGTAAAAAAACGCGTGACAAACGCACGTTTTCGAGGGCTACTTGGCTGTATCCCAATGGAAACGCGCAACAAAAATGCCCCAAAGAAGCTCCTGTACTTCTTTGGCGGTAGGACGTTTTGTAGCGCGTTCATACGGCCTGTAATACGCCCAGGTGCGAACCATACCCATAGTAAATAATAGGATTTTGGTGTTTGAGCGTTTTGCAAAGCATAGGAACGCGCTACAAAACGCCCAGGTGTGAACCGGGCCTAAGGTTTCTTGGCTGTCGCTTGGCAACTCGTGGTTTCAGCTCCCTCCATAAATTTTCTATAGGATTAGGGTCTGGAGACTAGCTAGGCCACTCCATGACCTTAATGTGCTTCTTCTTGAGTCACTGCTTTGTTGCCTTGGCGGTTGATATTCTATCATTCATATCATTTAAAGTACACCTATGATAAAGATTATAGACCTTTAATTTCTTTGTAAGCGGGCAAAGTTACAGAATCTGCAGGGGATCAAATCATTATTTTCCACACTGTATATTGTATTTAATATAGTTTTATATACAGTACAAATGTTTATAATATCACTGTACTAGTATAGTTTACTAGTATATGTCAATTAGTAAAATGGGATATACATATGGAATATTGCATTATGAAAACAATTTTGCTGAATTTACTTAATTACAAATATTTGTAAATCTCATGCAATATTAATAATAGAATGAACATTATTAGTTATACCAATCCTATCAAGTAGAAATACAATGTAATAGGTAACTTTCAATGTGAACTCTATATTCATGTCTTGAAAAGAAGAAAAATAAATATAATGGTGAATAGTTTTGTCCTTTGTTAAGCCTAAGACATGGCATCTTCATTTATCTTACAGCCTGGAACCATTGTCAGTCTTTTATCTTGTTGTTGTCTGGTATAACTAGACCCCCAAAAGTCTGAGAATTTTTAATGTTGAACTCTTTTGTTTCCAAATCATGAACTTAAATTCACGTTTATTCTACAGAATTAAAAGAACAAAATAGCTTCCAGTATGCCCATGTTATATTATGTATAGATAAGTTTAGGACTCACAGTTTCTTTCTGCGAGCGCTTAATAGTTTGACAGCACAAAGCACTCTTATGTGCTGTGTGTTGTGGTGCGCTATAGTGCAATTGCAGGTCTTCTGTTGGGACACCAGTCAAAATGAATGGCAGTGCGATACCATGTGATACAGTGCGTTGTCATAACGCAAAGGTAAAAAAACAGCCTGTCACCTATTCTACGTGTCAGCCTATACAACAGGGGGTCCAGGTTAATCACACCATATGTAACTGGGAATTTTCTTGATTGATGAAATAAAAATATTTGTTAATCGTGGTTAATATATCATTTCAGCTGTTAGAATATGAACCAAAGTCGGAGGATCAGGTGCCATTACTTCTAAAAATGAAAAGAAGCAATCTTGCACTTGGCAAAGCTATTGAAAGTGGAGACACTGATCTTGGTAAGTGAAAATAACATAATAGTGTTCTGACTACTGAACATACTGCATTCTATATTTTCCAACATTAAGGCTCCATTCACATGGGGCAATCTGGCATTCCTGTGGCAAGAACCCATGGATTCCTGCAGCAGAAATCCCGGTGTCCCCGTTGAAGTAAATGACAAGGTGGCAGGGGCCACATCTGTCAGCAACAGTCCACATGTAAACATACATGATACGATAACATGCGGTTCAGGATAGACGATTGTCACTGGATGCATCCAGCAACAGTCATGTACGATTACATGGAGGCTTCCACTGACAGATTTGGCTGCTGTCATCCTGTCATTTACTTAAGTGGGCACAATATTCACATCTGAATGGGGCACTTGGAATTCCTGCTGCAAGAATGTGTAAGTTCTTGCCGCAGGAATCTTAGAATACCCTGTGGGAATGGAGCCGTTTAATTCCATATTTTAGGATCAAAGAAATTTAGTGCAGTCTTAAAGAGTTCATTAACAGCAGTTGTGACAAAGTAATAACAAGCACTTATAAAGATGATGGTAGAGATGAGATGTCAGTGTATCTCCAGACATATAAAAAACACACAGGTTATTGCAGTTTTGTACTGCTTTAAAAAATAAAGATTGAATATCTTTTGAAATGCCAGGGGTATGACTACATGAATGAATTTTACAATTCGCTATGTCCATTCCCCTTCATATTAAGACTGGAAAGGTAGACTACAGCACAATGGCCATTTTGAGGTGCCTGCATGTGAGATCTCTATTCGTTGTTAGCACCTCCAGTGTACTCTCAATAATTATATTAGAAAATGTACTATATTTTTAAAATAATCAAAATGTAAGAACACCATTGAAAGAAGATACTGGCACTTTACATGTGCTACAACTGATCCACCACATATATCCCAAAAAAGGTTTTCCTAACAAAAAAATTATTTTGTTATACAAATGTAACCTCATAGACAGGCTAACTGGATGGCATGAACTCTGCATGTGCAGAATCTAATGCAGCGTATATGTTATTGGACACTACAAATTATGCTTTTCACATATACAATATGTACATTCTTTATTCCATGCATTTTCATCAGTGTCTGTTGCCAGGGGAGAATGGTATTAAAATAGTGTGAAGTATTGCAAGTCACAGACACACATGTACTTTGCGCTAACAAATTATTTTACTCTTTTCAGTATACACTGTGGTGTCCTACATGAAACATGAATTCAACCGTGGAGATTTCTTCATGACATTGCAGAACCACCCAGTCGCTCTCAGTTTATATCAACAGGTGAAAAGATTTTCAATATACATGTCGTTTTAATTTACCAATTTTAAGGAATTGTTTTGTATGTGTTATTTTTGATATTGAAATAAGCATTAGCATTGATTCAACGCTTAAAGCGTTTATTGAGAGCATAAAGAATACAGAAGTAACATGTACAGAAAGGCTAATTGCACCACAAAATGTACGTTATAAATCGGTAAAGAAAAGTTTTAGTCTTACAGCTTCATATAGCACGCATTATACATAAGTAGTTTTCAGGAAAGGAACTAACATAACATTCGACACAGATTTCTACGTCACAATCAATGTTGGCATATACCGGGGATGCATAAGTTCAAAGCATGTCACGATAAATGACATGGGCGGTTGCGTGTTTGCTGGATAATGTGGGGGGATCAAGTGAACAGAGGTAATAAACATCTGAAGATGAAACGAGGCGAGAAAGCAACATACTTGAAGTAATGCTAATCATCAAAGTGAGAGGGGGGACGTTCACGCACTGAGGCTAATTGCACCACAAAATGTACGTTATAAATCGGTAAAGAAAAGTTTTAGTCTTACAGCTTCATATAGCACGCATTATACATAAGTAGTTTTCAGGAAAGGAACTAACATAACATTCGACACAGATTTCTACGTCACAATCAATGTTGGCATATACCGGGGATGCATAAGTTCAAAGCATGTCACGATAAATGACATGGGCGGTTGCGTGTTTGCTGGATAATGTGGGGGGATCAAGTGAACAGAGGTAATAAACATCTGAAGATGAAACGATGCGGGAAAGCAACATACTTGAAGTAATGCTAATCATCAAAGTGAGAGGGGGGACATTCACGCACTGAGAGAGTGGTGGATATGGGGTCTATCTTGGAAGTTCTATTGGGCGGTCACGTCTAGTGTGAGGATCTCAACCTAGTGTGGGATCAGCTGCCATTAGCTCGTCATAGGCTCAACTTGAGGTTTTACCACCCGTGCCCTTTCCCCATACAATGAAAATATACAGGATACATAGTTTAAAACCAGATGTCTTCCAGCTTCCTTCCTTTTGTCCAGTGTCAGCAGCGGGTGGTCCTTACTGCTGCATAGTATGACACTTATGTAGTGATATGTGTGCACCATTCGGTGCAACTGTACTTTGAGCCCAAGCCAGCAGGCTGATGCACCCCAAGGGGTGTGACCATGACAACCAGGGCTCTCAGGAAACAGGTTGATTTATGGTGGGTGTCATTCATCCAGGAAGAGTAGTGGCAGGAAAGTGGACAAAGTGGAGTGCCTGCAGAGGACAGCTCTGGAGAGAACGTTGTTATTGTAGCCAATTGTCTTTATTTTATATACATACTGGGCAATGTATTTTTTTTTTATCTTTTACAAAAATGTGGAGTTGGGTTTTGAAAAATTTTCAGAGGTCAACTGGACCTCTGAAAATACAGTGTAGTAAATATGTATTTTCCTAAGTATGTTTTCTGCATATCTGCAGTAGAGCTGCAACAGTTAATCGATTTAGTCGATTAAAATCGACGATTGAAAATGAAGAAAACATACTTATGTGTATGTGTATGTATGTATGTATGTGTATATATATATCTATATATCTATATATAGATATATAGATATATATATATA
>NW_017308076.1:14422-53577 GCF_000935625.1 Nanorana parkeri
TATATAGATATATAGATATATATATATAGTGTTGGCATAGCCTACAAATTTATATTTATAGTTTGCTCTCGAGTTTTTGCATTTATTGCCTCTGCATTTATTACATCAAATGATTTATGCAGAGGAGAGCTTACAGACCAGTGTGCTAATTAAACACATTAACATCACAAGGACAGATATTAATTTTCAGATTTTTCATTACATGCTATATATGCAAACTAGAAAGTGCACAATAAATACAATAACACCAGTAGTTAAGATATACAGAAGTTAGTTAGGAGGACTCCGCTTTCCTACCAATGCATAACATTAATATGTAGAGTTCAAAGCCTAAACTTGACGATGTTTGGGTGTGAATGTCAAAATTGTAAATAAGTAATTTACAACCGGTCCCAAACTATCTTCAAGTGAACTTTTATTTGCCCATACTTAGCAAAGTAACAGTTTTGCTGCACAGCAGGCAATATAGGACATTTAGCTAGCTCTGCTGACCTGAACCACTGCTGAAGCCCAAGAAAACCCGTAAATTTTGGCCATGGGGTACATGTCACGGTTCGGCCCCCAGTGCCAGAACAGCCATTCGCCACACACAAGTCCTGTCCCTGGTGGTGAGCGGAGGGACTTGCTTGGCCCTGTGAAACTTTCAATATTCATGAAGTTGAGATTTGCACTGCAATGTTGGAGGCATGTTGGGGCAATGGAGGAGCACAGGGAAGGTAAGTACAAGCCATAACCATCCTTTAAACTTTTTAGTAGGATGGTTGAAGTGGATCATAGACATTGTGATCTGCTCCAACCATACAACCATTGTTGTACAGTTGACTTCTCTTTTATTAAGAACTCACACCGATCATCCATAACATTATGACCGCTGAGAGGTGAAGTGAATAACATTGATTATCTCATTACAGTGGCACCTGGTAGGGGGTGGGATATATTCGGCATCAAGCGAACATTTTGTCCCTGAGGTTGATGTGTTGGAAGGACAAAAAAGGGGCAAGCGTAAGGATTTGAGGGACCTTGACAAGGACCAAATTGTGATGGCTAAATGACTGGGTCAGAGCAACTCCGAAACTGCAGCTTTTTTGGGTTGTTCCTGATGTGCAGTGGTCAGGACCTACCAAAAGTGTCCCAAAGAAGGAAAACTGGTTAACCAGTGATAGGGTCATGGGTGGCCAAGGCTCATTGATGCATCTGGGGAGCGAAGGCTGGCCCGTGTAGTTTGATCTACTGTAGCTCAAATTGCTGCAAAAGTTAATGCTGGTTCCGATACACTGTCAAGGGAATTTATTAAAACCTGGAGCAGACGAAATCTGGAGCAGTTGCCCAGGGCAACCAATCAGTTCCTCTCTTCAGTTTGTATAGTTAAGATTTGAAAATGAAAGAGAGAAGCTGGTTGGTTGCCATGCACAGCTGCCCCAGGTTTTGTGTGCTCCAGTTTTGATAAATTCCCCTCTGTGTGTTCACACACCTTTCTTTCGCAGTTTGTTGTGTATGACGCTGCATAGCCGCTGACCTGTGTCCACTGCCAAAATTTCCTACAATGGGCACATGAGCATCAGAAATGGACCTCGGAGCAATGGAAGAAGGTGGCCTGGTCTGATGAATCACCTTTTCTTTTACATCATGTGGATGGCCGTTGTCATTTGTGTCGCTTACTTGGGATAGAGATGCATCAGTTCAGGGCAATGTTCTGCTGGGAAACCTTGAGTCCTGCCATTCATGTGCATGTTATTTGGACACGTACTGCCTACCATAACATTGTTATTGACCATGTACATCCCTTCATGGAAACAACATTCCCTGATGGCAGTGGCTTCTTTCAGCAGGTTAATCCACTCTGCAAAAATGGTTTAGGAACACAAGTTTGAGGTGTTGACTTTGCCTATAAATTCTCCAGATCTCAAGCCAATCGAGCATCTGTGGGATGTGCTAGAAAAACAAGTCCGATCCACTGAGACCCCACCTCGCAACTTACAGGACTTAAAGGATCCGCTGTTGATGTCTTGGTGCCAGACACCACATCATACCTTCTGAGGTCTAGTGGAGTTGGGAGTTGGGTTGAGACCTTGATGGGTCAGGGGGACCTAATCAATAGCAAACTATAAATGACAGAAGCGCCAGCCGCTTGTATCCAGGCTCGGAGAATGTCTGCAGTGATCTCAAAGCGAAAACCGCAGATGGGGCAGGCTCTCAGACAGGCTATGGGGAAGCCTCAACTCTGGAAGAAACAACAGACAAAGAGCGCCTCCATCGCGTGAAAACGTTTTAATAAAGTGGGTTTAAACAAGTAAAACCATACTCACAAAGGTAGAATTTGTACAGGCATGAATAGATAAAAACGTGAAAAGCTTAGCCCACCGGCTAATCTTCCTCCCTGAGGTTAACGTTTCCGTGGCCTCGGAACCGTTAACCTCAGGGAGGAAGATTAGCCGGTGGGCTAAGCTTTTCACGTTTTTATCTATTCATGCCTGTACAAATTCTACCTTTGTGAGTATGGTTTTACTTGTTTAAACCCACTTTATTAAAACGTTTTCACGCGATGGAGGCGCTCTTTGTCTTTTGTTTCTTCCGGACCTAATCAATATTAGGCAGGCGATAATTTAATGGCTGATAGGTGCATAAATGGAGTGTGATCCTTGAGTGTAAAATGTATATGTAATTCTGCATTGACAGTTCTGCAAACATCAAGAACCAGAGACATTAAAAGATCTCTACAATCAAGATGATAATCATCAGGAGCTTGGAAACTTTCATGTTCGAGCTAGCTACTGCATGGAACAGGTATTCATGCTCTCTACTTTTAGATAACTTAATGGGGTTGTATATCTTTCTTTACTTCATGAAAGCAATTTGTACCTATACAGGTCAGTAAACCATATACCAGACAAAATCTAGAGTAGTTGCCCATTGTAACCAATAAGCTTCTTTCATTTTCAAAGCTTAACTGAAGAGAGAAGCTGATTGGTTACTATGGGAAACTGCTCCAGTTTTGATAAATTCCCCCTACTATGTTTCTAGTTCATCAACCGTTCTTTTTCTGTACTTGCAGCATGTCTAAAAGGGATAAAACATGGGAAATGTGCAAATCTGTATGTATTGTTTTTTTATTTGCCTTGAACTACACTTTTTGTTTTGGATATAGTTGGGAAAGGTTAGACCTTCTCTCTAGTTAGACTTTCTGTGGTTAGTGCTCACATAAATGTAGTAGTGTTGTGGATCAGGAACATTAAAGTTGCTGTCAAAGAGATTGCTCAAAGCAATGACTGCAAAAGTAACCATTATGGTATAAGTTGTAACACACGATTTCCTAAGTCCTCCTAATTTGTACCATCATCATAAAAACATACAGGAACATGAGGTAAGCTGGCCATTCACTAAGATTCTCTTCATTCAACCTGCGAGCTGAATAAAGAAAATATGACTGATTCCTCCATCAACGCTTACAAGCGTTGATCAAGGACTCTCCCAATCTCTTCGTTCAATCTGACAACGGCCACTGTCAGAATACCCGAGCAGAGCCCGCAGCTGATTGGCAGCCCACTTTGTTCATTCAAAGACTTTCCAACCAGCTTCTTCGATCAGCCGATCGAGGGATCCTGGCCGAAAGGGTGCCGACAGCGGCACTCACTGTGTGAATTTCATCCAGTTCTTGATGAAATTTGCATAGTATATGGCCAACTTTATCGTTCGCAGAAAATCTTGAATCTGGCATAAGCAAATCCCTAGAAGGCCCTCAGGATATAGGATCAAAGGGACATTGGTATAATTGGGACTTATTTACATGATATAAAAAAATCATTTTTAGAGTGTTGTACAATAATTAGAACAACCATTTGTTATAGCCAGGACTCGGGTTTTCCCATTTTTACTGGATATTTACCTTTTACAGAGTGTGGAGGGTCGTGTTGCCGAGCTGCAGAATGCCGTTGATGAGTACAACAGAGCAAAAAATGATTGGGCTGCCAAGGTGAGAGAAGAAACTATTCATACTCAAATGTATATACATTGTTGTAAAGTTTTTTTATGGAGGACTCATCTGGAGTCCGTTCTATTTTGTGCTGTGTCTTGCTTCCCTCTAGTCATAGTCTGACTGGTGTTGGCAATAGGCTTCTGGAAAATGCAAACATTCAAAGCCTTTTTATCAGAGGAGTCATAAATGTTCTTTTTACTCACAAGCGTAGGAATTAAAAAACTTCTTTCAGACATAGTCTGTTGCGGGCTAGTTTATTTTATCTGAAACTCCTACTTAGGAAAATATTGAAGAATACACTGTGCTCAGTTTTAGCCAGCAAAGCCTCTTCTGAGCCCTTCTTTGACTTAGTTTTATGTTCTTACTTTGCCTGGGTTTATGACTAGGTCCTGGCTATTACTTACTGGCTATAACTGATTTATTTTTTAAAGGTTCTAGCTTGAGAAGCGTCCTCTTTGTCTTGGCTTCATTGCCTAGTGAGTCACTGACTTAGAACAAGTACACAGCTAGTCATGTCTTAAAGTGTGTCTAATGCCAAAAACCTAAACCAAATAGTTTGACATTACAGGAACATGGGCAACAAAAAGTTTAATCCTTTTTAGATTTCCTGTTATCAAATCCTATTTGGTAATCCTAACAGGAAACTCTTTCCACAGGAACTTCTTTCATATGGTGACAACACTTTTTTTTAATTCACATGCATTGTTGTCACCCATTTCTGCATGCTCCTGATTTGGACTAAAAGCACCCATACTAAAGCACTGGCATGTTCCACCATAATCCCTGCAGTAAAACACTATTTCAAATTGCAAAAGCCAATAGCAGGCTGGCTATTGTACCGCCCACTGCTTGCTGTCAATCAGCAGAGGAGCGGACCTGAAAGAATATATTTAATGATATTAGTTTATTGGAGCTCTCCTCACTGCTAGGCATCGGCTGCAGGGGTCTCGGTCACCTCCCGATGGGGATCAGAGGGATCACAGAGCTGATGAAACCCCGGCTCCCTGCGCTGAGGAGAGAACTAGCGGATAAATATTGAATAATGTTGACGCTATCATCCTTTACTACTATGTTGTGAATAGATGTGAATGGCAGGAGATCAAATTATACGCAGAAAGCGGAAAGACATAAAATAATAGCTTAAGAATTTAGCAATAAAATATTAGGTCCCCATTTACATTTGGTTGCATGTCTAATATATCTGCAAATGCAATCCATAGAAACACACTGCCAATCTTCTCCCAGTGCTTCTTTATTTATAAAATCCAGTCAGCTCCAAACTTCTGATCCCCACCTGCTAATTGCTCAGTTCTACTCTGAAAACGCCTGATTGGGTGAAGCTATTCGCTCACCACTAATGCGTTTCACCCAATCGGGCTTAAAGGAGAACTATGAGATGAGTGATTTCCACTCACCTCATAGTTCTAAGCCGACCTGTGACAATGAGACTGCCACAGGTCGGCTCAGTAGATCGGGAGGTGAACGAACACATACCGGGTTCCCTCACCTCTCGATCCTGTCACGGCTCTCTACCGTGACAGGGGGAGGGGCTGGATTCCCCTCTCCCCGCTCCGATCTGCCAACGCTGACTGGCGGAAAGGACGGGGGAGGGGGCGGGTACAGCCTGCTCTGCCTCTAGATAGGCAGAGCCAGCTGTCACTCACGCAGCTGGGCGGATCCCGTCATCTACGTCTGGATCCGCTCCAGGTGCGGCGTCTCAGTATACCGCGAGCTGTAGCTCGCGGTATACTGAGCTTAGGGTAACGGGAGGACGCTAGTTTGTGTCCTCCCGTTACCCTAAGGAGAACTATGGGGAAAAACACTGACCCCATAGTTCTCCTTTTAATCGTAGAGTACTACTCTACAACTAAGCCCAATTGGGTGAAACGGGTTAGTAGTGAGGGACTAGCAGGCAGGGATCATAAGTTTGGAACAGACTGGATCTTGCAAATAAAGAAGCACTGGATGAAGATTAGCAGTATGCAGCTGTTTCTTTGGATCTGGCCAGCGCCTGCAACAAACCCAAGCTGCCATGTGGAAGGAGCGGTGGAGGTCTCTGTCTGTATTTGAAAAATATATATCTGCTGGCTCCAATAGTCCTGAGCTACAAATGTAGATAGTTTAATCAGTCACATTGTGGCGTGGGTCTGCAGAAAAGGATAATTGGAATCATAATATGCTCTATTGGAGGGTCTTGGTATCATGGTACTGAATGGCTCCACGATTGGATAATGATGATACAAGTGGATGTTTAAGGAGAGTATGACACAACTGAATGACTTTAACCTTTCCACCATCAAAGGGGCCAGTATATCAGGCAGGAAATGCATGCTGAGGATTTGTATATTTTGTTTTACCATTGGGGGCAATTGTTTAGGTCTGCCATCCAGGTCTCCAGGCAAACAACTTAATGCACATGTGCACATAGATAAGCTTTTACCTACCAAAAAGTTTGTATTTCTATTTATCCAATTTATTCTGCCCTGTCTAATCGCAGAACAAAGCTGGTGACCTGACTTTACTATACTGTACTTATGCAATACTTCCTGGTCACCTCTTTGACCCCAGCATGTATCTGGGCATAGAAGAACTCACCAGTCTTCTGCTCTCCTTCAATCTCCTCTTGTCAGCATGTTTCTTACCAGCAATCGGGTCCCAGACTGTACGTCAGCTTTAAGATAATATGCTGCTTTAGTAGAATTGATAATCATTACTTGTTCCCTGTTGATTTTCACTTATTTGTTGCTGTATTCACTTTGTATTTTACAGGTAACAGAGGATCAAATTAAATTGCTAAGGATCCAGCGTGCACTACAGGAGAAGCTTGATAAGCCTTATCTTGATTACTCCTTACATCAGACAGTCTACAATCTGATACTTGATAACATGCAGAAAAAAGCTGAACAGCTTTATAAAGAATTTAGAATTCCTGAAAAAAGGTAATTTCAGTGTTGCAATAATCATTAGGTTGTATTTTTAGTCACATCTTGAGTTGTATTTACATGTACAAATGTTAATTAGACCTAATGCATTCGGGCATATAACAATTAAATACAAGAACATACATGCTTCCAAAAAAAACAAAATCCTGGATGTTTGACTTGGACAGAGATCATAGAAACAGATTAAAATGTATTACAATAATCTGCACTACTCGTGCAAATACTCCGATACAACGAGTACCTGCGCCATCTCCGAGGATACGAAACCGCCGACCTCCATAGCGTCTGCATTCAAAAAACATGGCCGCGAACTTCTCCTCCACGGCAGTAATAGACTCCGCCTCCAAGTCCTCACTCCAGACTGGAGCGGAAGCCTGTCAATCATCCAATTGGCCAATCAGCGGGAGAAGAGGCCAGCATGGAGCAAATGACTAGGCTGTGACACGGAGTGGCTGAAGGAGACGGAGACGTCACAGCAGCAGGTTAGTAGCACCGCATGGCGGCTGGGCACATGACAAAAAAATAGATATATGCCTGTAATGTTGACTGCATATGCCATATAATATTTAAAAAGACAATAGAAAATGAATATATAGATAATGCCTATTGCTAACTAAGGCTTGTATAAAAACTTTATAATATAAAGCCAGGTATGCAGAATTGGATATAGCTGTGCCACACTATACAGTGTTCTGGAGTCTGGACATGTGCTCATCTATTTTCCCCACTATGGGGATACAAGCCTTAGTTAGCAATGGCATGATCTAAATATTCATTTCATTATTCAATGTCTTTTTTTTTTTAAATATTATAAACTTTATAATATAAAATTAAAGACTGAATAATTAAATGAATATTTAGATCATGCCATTGTTAACTAAGCCTTGTATCTCCATAGTGGGGAAAATAGATGAGCACATGTCCAGACTCCAGAACACTGTATTATATAGTGTGGCACAGCTATATCCAATTCTGTATAACTGGCACATTTTAAAAAGATATTGATATACAGGTCCAGGAATGCCTTGCAATGTTACATATATTAATACAGCATGGTGAAAGATGAATGAATGCTTACTATATATTAATAAAGCATGGTGAAAGATGAATGAATGCTTACTTGATATAATCACTATTCAGCAATGGAAAAAAAAACTTATTTTATTTATTCATGCTGTATTTACTCAGCTATGAATTCCTGGCTGGAATCCATAGTTTTGCACCTGCAAGTTGCAATATCACAGGCCAAACCTCTGCTTTTGCTCCAATTATAACTCAACCATGCTTTTCCAAAAGTAAAAAAAAAATATTTTCAATCCTTGCTGCGTACTGCGGGTGTCCATGCTCGGACGCAGACAGGATCCATCCGCAGCACGGATCAGTATGGGCTGGCTGTTAGTCATGTGAATGAGGCCTAAATGTAAGTTTTTAAGATTTTTTTTTTCTTTTGGAAAAGTTTGATGGAGATATGATAATTGGAGCAAAAGCAGAGGTTTGGCCTGTGATATTGCAACTTGTAAGTGCAAAACTATGGATTCCAGCCAGGAATTCATAGCTGAGTAAATACAGCATGAATAAATATTTTTTTTTTCCATTGCTGAATAGTGATTATATCAAGTAAGCATTCATTCATCATTAGTTTATATTGCTTTAGAAAAAATGTGACCGGTCCCTTTAAGAAAAAGTATTTGTAATTGGTATCGGCGAGTACTTGATTAAAAGTATCGGTACTCGTACTCGGTCTTAAAAAAAGTGGTATCGGTGCATCCCTAGTAAAAATGCCATTTAAATCCATTTTAATTCCAGATTGCACCACTATAAAAATCGGAAAAGGATCAATGAGGTGAACACTCGGGCAAAGCACTATAACATGGTGGAAAATCTATCTACTCCACTTCTATCTTTTTGATTTTTACTGTATCTACTCTATTTGTTTGAGGGTTGGTGATCATTACCATTATTAAATTATAGATTTTATGTTCATGTATTCTTTTAATATAGAAATCTTAAAAACTTTAAATGGAACCTAAATCTATGTGATTGTTCCAAGTCAATGACTTAGAAAAGAACTGAAACCATCAGCACAATTCATTAGAACAGCCAGACATCTAGCATTTTCAGAAGGAGCTCAGCAATGGTAGTCTACATCTATTATGCAGATTAGAAAATGCAATCCTATAGATTCCAGATTTAACTTTACCTCATCAATTATGTATTCATCGGTTTCTTTTTTGGTCAGATGAAGATAACCTATGTCTTTGTATCCTCAGGTACTGGTGGCTGAAATTAACTGCACTGGCAGAGAAGGAAGACTGGGTAGAGTTGGAGAACTTTTCAAAAAGTAAAAAATCTCCCGTAGGATATTTGGTAATTGTTTTCACTTGCAATCAGTATTATTGACTTACACATGTTATTCCTCATCGAACGGTTAAAGCCCAACTTCATAGCTTTCCATAGAGTGGGGAAAGGTTAAAGCCTATGTGAAGTGTTTATTGCTGTGTCCCCATTGAGGTGATTTCCCTTCACTTCCTTTCAGTATAGATAGTGTTGGAAAATTTCTCAGATGGGATCACCTACAAAATGCAAGTGAAGAAGGTTTGGAACTGCTGACACTGTTTTTATTGCTGTCTGTGACTTCCTGGTCAGTGACAACGATCCCCTCCATATATTTTACTGGCGCCACAAGGTCAGGAAGTGAAAATCTCCCCTGTGGGGTCATAGACAGGAATAGAAACTCATCTAAAATTTTAACTCTTCTCAAATCTAAGAAAATAAGATGTTGGCTGCAGTACGGCTTTATAGGGTCAAATGGTTTTCATAATGTAATTTAAGGTGTATTAGTAATTGGGATTAGCTTCATGTAAATATTTTGATCAATATTTGTAAATATTTAAAGAATAATCACACATAACATATATAGTACTGTAACCCTTTGCTGCTCTTCCTTTTAAATCCTTATGTCTTCTCATGCTAGGGGAGAACTTCCCTTTGCAGCTGAGTCCCTCTTCCTGTAGCGCTGGCTCAGGTTGCAAACCAACACACAGACACCATGTATCCCTTTCAGAGACAAGGCAGTCTGCTGCAAAACAGAAGTTCTGCCCAGCATGAGAAGAGATACAGATTTAAAAGGAAGAGCAGCAAAGAGAAGGGAAACTACCATGGATTACAGTAAGGCGCACATTACAGTATTGGTTTATGTGAAAAAATCTGAGGGTTTAATGTCACTTTAAATTTTTATGTTGCATGATATAAGCGCAACTCTTTATCAAACCCCAACATTTAGTGAAAAAAGCACTTAAATGCCCCAAAACACAATAAAATACCCATTTTTAAATAAAATTTAAAAAATGAGGTTACAAACAAGTAAATAGATACCCGACATGCCCAGGTTAAAAATTGCGTGCGTCCGTGAAACTGCGACAAACTTCAGTACCCCAAAACGTCCATAGACGACGCTTTAAAAGCCCCCACAGGTCATCAGTTTAGAGATGCGTGTAAATATTGGACCTAGAATTATTGCCCACCCTCCGGCGTGCACGGCGATACCCAACAACAGCTAAAGTTATGTGACACTTTGATGGTCAATAAAGATTGACTACAAAAGTTTCTAGAGTGCAAATTACTTTCTACCAGTTACAGTTTTTGACATGCAGAGGCATCTGCGGTCGCTCCAGCACCCCCCTGCACTTTGGGGTTTTCCGGTCAGGAGTGCGATGGGATCTACCATAAAACCCCAACATGTGTAGCGCGATAGTCGATTTCATAGTAGGCGCACCCGACGCGTGTTTACGTGAAGACGTGTGGGCTTGCGGGGGTGGGGACTTAAAAATGTTTTTTTTTAATTGTAACTCCTGACTCCTGAGGTAACTCCTGATGCTTTAGCCAGAAAGTGTGTCTTCAGAGACGGGGGTCATTTCTGGGGCTGTGCCATGGCTCTGGTTCCCAAAAAGCGCTCTGTTGCTAATCAACACAGAACACTCAGGTCTGGAAGGCAGAGCCCAGTGCCCAAAAGTCACATTACAAGCTAGCCCTGCACATCCAGTCCACCAGGGCCTAGGTACAGCTTCCAAAGTTGGCGGTTAAGCTGCTGAACTGTATAGCTGCTATGTTGAGACCAGTTTAAGCAGCGGTACAGTAAGGAATCTTACATGAAGGCACCAAGGGAAAAAATTAAAACACCAGCAGTGTAGCAAAACAAATCTTGATTAAAGTCACATTTGTTAGGCTAGCAAAATGACTTTTCTCTCTCGTTCATTGAAGGACACAGGCAACAGATCGTAGATCCTGAATGGTAGGGTAATATCGCCACCTGCAGGAGAAGGACGCTAGGCACAAAAAGCAGAGCTTAAGAAATGGCACCCAATTGTCTTGAGACATTAGCAAAAAAAACAGGCCTGCTTTGTAGAGGAGAAATTCTAGTGGGGCTGACTTTTTCTGTTTGCCAGTGTCCCAACCTTCTTTTCATTATGGGAAAATCTCAATAGCAGTTAAGCTAACCTACTTGTAATTATTTCTTTCAGCCATTTGTTGAAATATGTATGAAGCAAAATAACAAGTCAGAAGCAAGGAAGTATACTGCTCGTGTAAACCCTGAACAGAGAGTGAAGGCTCTTCTTTTAACTAGGTAAGAACGTACAGTAAGCACATCGAACACCATTTTTTGCTTTTATCATTTTACTTGTTTCTTTTTCCCAGTTTCTTACAGAGCTCACCACCAAGTTCAGCTTTATAGCTTCTGTGGTTCTAGAAAAATAAATTATGGGAAATTATGTCATATAAAAATTTTTTGACATGCTGCCAAATTAACCATGGTCAGCTACTAGCTAAAGAATGGCTAAACATTTATAATTGCAACAATTTTCTGTGCAAAGTGGTGCATAATCTGACAGAAATGCAGGGGTGCCAATATTTTTGGCCATGACCGTGTGTATGTATGTGTGTGTGTATGTATATATATATATGTGCAACTATATATATATGTGTGTGTGTGTGTGTGTGTGTGTGTGTGCAACTTGCTAATATTGCCTCATATTTATTGATGGATTGGATAGTCCATGCTGATACATGTATGAAAACAAGTGTTTAACTGCTTGCCGTCCGCCCGTTGTATATAAACGGATGGACAACAAGCTCTTGGATGTGGGTCGCCGAGCATGTAGTGTGTCTTTTGCGCGCGTCCACTGTATAAAATAGCCGACAACAGCTGTTACATACAAGCGTTTGGGTGGCTGTAGAGCTGTATCGGAGTGTGTGGGTGCCCCTCCTCCTCCTCCACCAGCACTGCCTGCTATAACGGGCTCCACTGTTCCCTGTGTTCCATCTCTGCACTGAGATTGAAGGGAGATCAGCACACTTCCACTGGCTGACCTCCCCTCCGATCACTAAATGCAGAAGTGTTGTGTATTACATCACTTCTGCTTTCAGGCTGTCATTTGTAAAATGTCAAGTGTAAAAAAAAAATAAAAAAAATTAGTCACATTTAAAGAAAATTAAAGAAGCACAAAAAACGTTTTTAAAGTCCCCTGCCCCCACATACCAACGCAAAAACACACGTCGGGTGCGCCTATGTGCGAAAACGCTGATTGTGTCGCACATGTTACATACCACTACAAATGTTGCAAGCAATAATTCTTAATACTAAATGTATAGCAGCAAAAGCTTTTAAAGCACTGCCTAAGGCCAATTTTGGGTATGGTATTTTTTTTGTGATTGCGTGGGCACATGCAGTTTTAAGGCTTGACATTTCTGGTATCTATTTACCTAACATGACCCCATCTTTTATATTTTACCAAAACATTGGCTAATAATAGTTTCATAACGATGTAGGGAAAATGTTTGTTTGTTTTTCTTCTTCAAAATTGTCAGTACTATTCTTTATTTAGTAAAAAATAAGAAACAAACGGTGGTGATTTAATACCACCAAATGAAAGCGATATAAAATGAATGTCAGTACAACGTTGCATGACCGAATGTCAGTCAAAGTACCGCAGAGCTGAATGCTGAAATATGGCCTGGACAGGAAGTGGGTTTAACACCCCGGTCTTTAAGTGGTTAAGTTGTCTAAATGCAACCTAGGTTCAGCACTCTCAGAACAACCTTTTATACATTCTTGCTATTGAGGCACACCCTAAACATTTTAGAAACAAAAATGAAACAAACAAGAATCTTCTAATAGGAATAGTTAAATGACAGCATCCTAAAAAAGGGAATATTTCAGCATTGCACATACACTTCATACAATATAAACGTCTTAAACCAAACAGATGGTACAAGATAAAAGTTTTTCACTCCACCCATTGCTATGGATAAATGGCAACACATTATGACAATCTCTTCTGCTGTAAGTAATAGTTTCCCAATGCATAAAACAGATCTAGCTTGGGTAGGGGAGGTTCTCCACACAGAAATTGCAATGCCTCATGGGATTTGTAGTTTAGTTTCACCACAGCTGGAGTGCTGAGGTTGCCTAAGTCCCATTGGGGAGATTCACCTCCCTATTTGTAGTCACCAAAATAAAAAGAGGAAGAATCCAACATTAGGGTTGTTCCCAAAACAAGTTGAAATCTTCCAATGGGGATAATGCTGTAAGAGGGGAATTCCTCACACTTTGGGAGATTTCCCCAATGGTACACAGACAGAAAAAATCAACTGAGAGTTTTATCCTTCCTTTCTCTAGACAAAGCAAAAAAAGATTTGGCTATACATAAGCTTGAATGATTTATTAACCACTTGCCGTCCGCCCGTTGTAAAAAAACGGACAGACAGCACTGCAGCATTGGCGGGTGTCCGTCTCCAGACGGCATTTTTTTTCTGCTCGCACGCGCCCCCCTAGCGGGCACGCACGGGCAGAAAAGACCCGACCAATGCAAACACTCATTACCGGGTGTTTCACATATAGACGATCGGCGGCTCCATAGCCCGCCGATTGTCTATATGTGCAGTGCTGCATCTATATGGAGTTCAGCTGTAAATGCTTGCACTGATGGTTTATTGATGCAATGACATGCTGTATCTCCGCGCATGGTTGTGTTATTAACCCCCTTGTTTTCTTTTACATTTAACAGAGATTTGGAACAAGCTGCCGAAGCTGCCATTGAACATAAAAATGAAAATGAAATGAACATGGTCCTGGCAAAATGCAATCCAACTACTGATTCTTCTGCATTAGAGAAGATCGAACGCGCTAAAGCCCTGCTACTTAAAAAATAATATACGCTTAAAGTCGGTCACTGGTTTTATATTCTACAGTACTTGGGAGCCTATTCATAGCAGAGTGTGGATACCACTGTACATTGGACAGAACAGTCTTTACACCTCACTGGGCCTGCTTGTTGCATACCATTCTGAACTGTGGATGCTGGAGGTGTACCATGGCCACTGTTTAAATCTGCATAGAGGACAGTCACATGACTGACAGCAAGTTACTGTGCTCTAATCTCTCCAGTATTTTTCCATTCCTCTTGCTTTGAAGCCTCACAATAAGTGGAGCATACAGCACATCACTTTATAAATGTGCGGTATTGGCTGTGGTATAGCCATACCTTTTGCTTTACAACTGGTGCCCCAAATATCTGATGCATTACTGATCCACTATATAATGCATTGAGTGCATTTCTAGAATATTCTCACTGGTTTTTCAAACGTACATGCATGGAAGGTTTTGTTTAGCTATACAAAACCCAGGTGTTTTATGCCCATAAAGCATTTTTTTATTTTTTGCATTGAGCTAATAAGTCTACAAATGCTCATCTACAGTGTTTTGAATGACTGTACTCCCTTCAAACCTAAAGCATATATGTTACTGGATAAAGTCTTTCATTGACTTTTATGCACCATTGCTCACGTAACTCTGCTTCTTTAAACAGACTAGGATCTAGGTCACACAGGCTTCAGCTTGTATAAGAGTAATGTGAATAGCAAGCTTTTACAGTGCATTTGAAGGGCTTTTGACCAGCTTTGTTAAAGCTTTTAATGTATTATTCAGCTCCAGTTTGAGATCTTAATGGAAGTGCTGTCACCTTAAACATGCTGCTAGCAGGCTTTAGTAAGATTCAGTGCAACTTGAAGCTTCTTAAAAGCCTGCTAGGAGCTTGTTTAAAGTGGCAATCAGTACTCCCATTAATATCTGTGTTTAAAGTGACATTAAACCCTCAGATTTTTTAACATAAAACAATACTGTAATGTGTGCCTTACTGTAATCCATGGTTGTTTCCCTTCTCTTTGCTGCTTTTCCTTTTAAATCCATATCTCTTCTCATGCTTGGGGAGAACTTCCCTTTGCAGCTGAGTGCCTCTTCCTGTAGTGCTGGCTCAGGTTGTGAACCTTCACACAGACACCATGTATCCATTTCAGAGACAAGGCAGTCTGCTGCAAAACAGAAGTTCTGCCCAGCATGAGAAGAGATAGATTTAAAAGGAAGAGCAGCAAAGAGAAGGGAAACAACCATGGAATACAGTAAGGCACACATTACAGTATTGTTTTATGTTATAAAATCTGAGGGTTTAATGTCACTTTAACATTCCCAAACTGGAGCTAAAGGGTGCTTTAGATCAGTGGTTCTCAACCTGTGTAACCTCAGGACCCACATTTGTCCTAGGCCATTAAGTTGCGACCCAAATCGCACTGCAATGGACCGCACGGCATTGAGGTAACGGGCGATCGAACTGTGGGTGGGAGTTGTGTTTTGGGGTACCATTCAAACGAATAGCAATGCAACATACCTCCCACACCAGAACGCAAGTGTGATCGCGTGGTACAGTGCGTTACTCTGGTCCAGGCACCTCTACAGGACAAATGAGGGAGCTGTAAGCAATGCACGTATGGCGGCCATAGCCCCATCCTATCCCACCTCAAGCTGACACTCGATGCTGGGCAGCATATTCTGAATGGCTGCTTGGCGGGAGAACTGACAGTACTACGCTAGGTGGAGGCAGAGGAGCCGCTCACCTAGAAAAGTGGAAGGCATGCAGCGACCCACTGAACACGACCCACCAGTTGAGAACCAAGGCTTTTGAGGCTTTAACAAACCTGCTCGAAGCTTACAGAAAGTTTTGCAAGTTGCTTTGTAAAAGAGTGTTGAAAACATGGTGTTCATGCTGCTCTTTTATAACCAGAAGCCTGTGTGAAGTAGTCCTGAGGCCCTGTTCACCTTTTAATTTCACAGGAGATATTGCTTGCCTTTGGTCAAACTTAAAACGCATTAAGCATAAAACTGCATCATAAATGTGCTACACAAATGCATAATCATGCAGCAGCAGCACTAGAACCTATGCTAAGTGTCATGTGACATGGGTGATTCTAACACTGGCCACAACTTGCCAGTGTTGGTATTGTCAGTAGCCTGTTTACCAGTCTCCATGGAATTGCCAGTGCCAGAGTCACCTTTGTGTAGGGATGCAGCGTTACCGGTTTTTCGGTATGGAGTATGAGTACCGGTACTTCTGCTACCATGGAGCCAGCTTCCCGG
The DNA here is from genome assembly GCF_000935625.1 of Nanorana parkeri. NCBI lineage: Eukaryota > Metazoa > Chordata > Amphibia > Anura > Dicroglossidae > Nanorana > Nanorana parkeri. Next base: position 30,804 of record NW_017308076.1, read on the forward strand.
GCAATCAGGGAGACGGGCGGCTCCATGCTGTTTTGCCGGCTCTATGCTAATTGGCCAGGAAGCCAGTTGCCCAGCCAATCAGCACCGAGCCAGCTGTTTGGCTTGAGGGAAGCAGTATCTGAATTTGGGAAAGGTCCAAATTGCTCAGTGCCTAGCAAGGTTGGAGACATTACTCCTCTGACTGAAAATTATTATCCTGCATTCTGCTTGATGGTCAAAATGGAGGCAGATGATTAGCAAAATTATCCTTCAGAAGAACGATTACAAAGCACAAACAAGCGTAATCTAACTGCAGCTAAGTACACATTGCAGTGTATAAACAAACATAAGTAAAATTTAGCTGTGCAGTTACCACAGAGGATTGGAAAATAGTTATTGGTCTTCAGTGGAAATGAGTAAAGCTGATACATGGGTCTGGATCAAGTATGTAGAGCTCCTCCAATGGATAACAAGGTTATGCAGTCAGTGGTATTTAGATGAGCCCAGAACTTCCCATTAGAAACACACAAGGACAGACATGTCAAGCCTCAGCGCCAACCGCTGGTGGACACCAACTAGGGCATACAATAGCCATAGGGAAACCAAGAGGGCAAAGCAAAAATTAGATATAAAGCAGCTAACAAGGAAGTGACAGACTGGAAAGCACATAGAAAAGCAAACAGGCAGAAGAACATGACAAGGAACTAATCAGATGGAAGAAAAGTAGTATTAAAATGTTTTTCAATAATGAATATAGAGCAAATAATCACTGCCCAGCAAACTATTTGTTTACATTTTTGGCCAAGCACTTAGTCATCATGTTTCTGAACAGCTGGTTTCAGCTCCCTCCTCTGAACCTTCCTGTCAAGTACATGATAACAAGGGACAGGCCCACTAGCTTGGAAAAGGGGAGTGGCTTGCATTGCTGTGTTTATGGAGAGACAACTTACCAGCACACACAAGGGTGGCTCTATAGGACCCTGCAAGGAAAAAAAGCCACCCTAAAACAGAATCTCAGGGAACCAGGTGATTCTGCAGGCAACTATAACTTCCTAAAATAAACCATCAAGGAGCAGTATTCATTGCAAGTGAGTTATTCAGCATTTGGGAAAAAAAAAAACTTTGAAACCTTTTGATTTTATTATCACTAATACTTTAGTGCCAGAGATCATTTATGCCTAGACGCCCAGGACAAATTTAGCAACAACAGTATGAAAATTAACTTGGCAATAACATATGTGCATATCTAAAAATGTTCACATCTTTAAAAGAACATAAAGCTTGTATTTAGTCAATGGTTTTACAATTCTCACACACACACAATTGTATTTAATTCATTATTCTAAACCGTACAATTGTGATAATTACACTAGTAATAGATGGCACTGCAGTCTGACACGCTACTTTTTTCTGTTGAGTTTTGTAATATAATCATTAATGTTTAACCTTTTTTTCATTTAGTTGCCTTTTTTAAAACAAATGCAAAAAAACTGAGCAAAAACATTACCATATATACTCGAGTATAAGCCGATTTTTTCAGCCCATTTTTTTTCAGGTTAGTTTTAGCCCACCCCCCCCCCCCTTAAAAATAAGATTGTATATGTCGCATCATATTAAAGCCCATTTTGTCCTTTAACCATAATTTCCATCTTGCCCATTCATTGCACCTACACATATTATATAGCGTTTTTGTTAAACACATCGCAAAATAGCTCCACTCCCCAGGAACATTTTCTGAAGCTGTGTCACTAAGGGGTTAATCAGGATTTTAAAACAAATGGGTTACCGTAGATTTAAAAAAAATATACATTTTAGAATGGCCACTATGACTCTAGGACAAAGCATTGCAAAGTTATTCACAAATGAAACAAACTTTGTGTAAATTGTACTGTAACAATTAACAAGCAGTAGGGTTTGAGCTCATGGGAAATGGTATGTGTTATATACTTGGTTCTCAACTGGTGGGTTGTGATCACGTGTTCAGTGGGTCACCACATGCCTCCCCCTAGCGCAGCACTGTCAGTTCTTGTGCCGATCAGCCATTCAAAATATGTTGCCCGATGCAGAGTGTCAGCTTGAGGTGGGCTGGGCTAGGGCCGCGAGGGAGCTCCATCCATATGTGGATTGCTTACAGCTCCCTCATGTGTCCTGTAGAAGTGCCTGGACCGGACTGATGTCACATTCTGGCTCCTGCCACCTCTACAGGACGCACAAGGGAGCTGTACAAGTGAATGCAGCTCTGTCACAACACAGGTTGAGGATCCACTCCAGTTCTCGAAAGGCAGGGAGACTGGGTGGATATAAAAAAAAAAATTATATTTTTTTCTTGGAGTGTGTGATTGTGTCTGTGCGTCTGTCAGTGTTTTTGGGGACCCATTCACACTAGTACAGTGCGTTAATTGCACAGTCCCACGCAATCACACCTATCGTACGTTCTGGTGTGGGAGGTGCAGTGAATTGCCATTCAGTTAAATGACACCCCAAACGCATCTCCCACCCTGACTTAACTGTGTAACATTGCTCACCACTCACTACTCTCAGGCTCCCTTTTATGGCCAAACAGGAGAGTATCAACTGAGAGAGCCAGGAGTAGCGAGCAACATTACACAGTATGGTCAGACAAAGGAGGAATCACAGGTGGGTGGAATGGCAGCCAAGCCAGTTAAGTCAGGGTGGAGCCCTGACACACCCACAGTTCTATCGCCCGCATCGGAATGCGTGGTACCGCAATGCAGTGCAACTTGCGTCACGACTTAATGACCAAGGACAAATGTGGGTCCTGAGGTTACACAGGTTGAGAACCACTAATCACATTTTCTTTTTACCACGAGTTAAGGTGCATGGCAAAAAAAAAAAAAGGGCATGTAAACTTCTGTGCAGTGTGCCACAACACCAATGGGCTACAAAAGTGCTGTGCTGTATAATCTTCTTAAGTAATAAATCACTATGGCAATGATCACAATGCTGCAAAGATGGATCACTTCTGACCTGCTCATACATGGCCACTGCCGCTCACAGGAAATCCCAAGGATATCAGAAATGACATCACATTTCTTCAGTGACCACACAACATGGAAGCATTGTACTTAGATATGTTACAGAGCACTCATCCAACTCAATTACACACTATTTAAGTTTATATGAAGGCTCTGAATGACTCATTCACCCACCGGAGGAGCATGCGCAAAATGACCTCGGTCTACAGCCGTTCTACTGGCACATGAATGAGTGATGACTGGGCTGAAATGTAAACATTTACAAACTGCTGATCTTCACATGTCAGCTGGCAACATCTAAAAGGCTGCATTAAACCTGTACACTTGTACGCATGTAAAGCTTAGCAGTGGGTGGAGAAACGGAAAGAGTATTCTAAGCAATGTGTTCCCCTGCATTGGAAAAATGGCAGATTCCCTTTACCTAGGTTGCTTTTTGGACATGTATGACATGTTCAGATGTCTATACTTTTCTGGAATTGGCAGTGGTTGGCATCTAAGCAGGTTCATTCTGAATGGGCTGCCAAATTACCCACCCAAGAGCAATGCTGATCTGCATTGTACCATTGTGAAACAAAGTAAGGGCCTATGTCTATGAGCTTTGGGCTTGCGTCAATGGCATCATGTCAAATGTACAGTTTAAGAATCGACAAGTTAACCAATGTAGATGCGGTTATATTTCACTGTTCATGTTGTTGGCAGCAACAAAAATGTTGTTTTTTCTTTCAACACATACATGCATAAATTTAAAACTGAAAACCCAAGTGTATCGCCAAGTGTTTTTTTGGGTGGCAAAAAAATAAAACAAACACATAGCAATAACAATAATAAAACTTTTTAATAATTAAATATATATATATATATTATGCATTGCCAAAAAGTGCTTCTAACTTTACAGAACTTTTTTTTTTCTACTGAAAAAGTAAAAGTAAAAAAATAGGAACCTCAAATCACAATTAAGAAATTAAACTGAAGATCTGGTGCTCCATTTCTCAGACGTTTCAGGTTGAAATGTGAAGATTTGAAGGTCATGACAAAGACCTAAAAAAAAAAAAAAGAAAAGAAAAAGTCATATGCGTGAGCCACACTCGAGGCAGGAATTGCCCTGTAAGATCAAGGTATAGAAACATTACCGTATATGCCGGCGTATAAGACGGGTTTTTAGACCCCAAAACACTGCCTGAAAATCAGGGGTTGTCTTATACGCCGGGTATACTGTATGTAGCTTAGGCTACATACAGTATACCGCACTGAGCCAATCACGGCAGGCTTTGTATTCATTAATACTCGGGAATACCGCCATGGAGGTTAGTGGGTGCATTTAAACATTATTTTGGGCTATACTCGTCTTATACGAGGAGTATAGCCCAAAACCTATATTTTAACACAAAAAGTAGGAGGTTGTCTTATACGCCGAGTCGTCTTATACGCCGGCAAATACGGTATTTTATATATCAGGATTTATATAGCGCCAACAGTTTGCATTAGACACTCATTTCTAGGTTGTGCCTTTACTGTTAAGCCGTGCAGCTTTGAATCAGTGTGAACTACTTAATTTCTGGTGCTGCATAATATAGGACTTGGTTAAAGTGTATCCAATGACGGTTTTTTCTTTAAATATAGGAGGGGCTAGAAGATCTGTACAGTGCCATCTCCGTCACCACTGGGGAGATGCACCCTCTCAATTTGTCCTGTGATCACTAAACGAGAGGGAAAATCCAAAATTCTGAGACACCATCAGTACAGGAATAGAGGAGAAATCTTCCAGTTGGAAGACTTGTTCCACTGACAACAGTCAAAGAGAGATTTCCACTTACTTCCTGTTGAGTCTCCAAAGAAAGGGAAATCTCCCCAACTGGTCAAATGTAAAATACAAATCTCACTCTCCTTTATAAAAGTGACCATGGCTGTGCATGTAGTATATTTGGGCCAAAGTGTTTTCTCAACAGACATTAAGGAAGTCTATGAACAGGAATTGTGCTATTGTTCTATCTCCTTCTGAATTTTCTAATCTGCATGCCTGGTATTGGACAGAAACTGAGAAAGAAACACAGCCAGCGACAGCCACAGGCAACTGGTATTCTTAGGGGGTGGTCAGCAATGGCCATCTCCATTTCTCTGTACAGGTTTCCTTCAAGGTCTATAACTAGGGATGCACCGATACCACATTAAGGCCGAGTACGAGTACCGATACTTTTTTTCAAGTACTCACCGATAATAAAGCCAGGTATGCAGAATTGGATATTGCTGTGCCTGTTCTGGTCTGCAGTCTGGACATGTGCTCATCTAGTGAGGAAGCCTGTCAATCATCCAATCGGCCAATCAGCGGGAGAAGAGGTCAGAATGGAGCAGATGACAGAGGAGGTTGCGGCCATCTTGCTTCATTGAAGACGCGATGGAGGTCCTGTGTGCGGCGGATTCGGGTCCCTGAAGATGGCGGACGCGGCACAGGTACTTGTTTTATGTATCAGAGTATTTGTACGAGTACTCATGCAAATACTAGGTATCGCCGCCGATACCGATGCTTGTATTGGTATTGGTGCATCCCTATCTATAACCTTAGAAAATTCTGTCCCCAAATTGGCAGAGCACCTCAATAAAAACCAGGATTGAAGGAACAGATTCTGCATTTGCAGAATAATATAAAAGCTTTGTTGTGAATTAAAGTAATTACAAGAGGACTCCCAACTTCCAATGGAGCTGCATGCACTATTTAATGAAGCAACTACATGGCAACTGAAGTTTAAAAGGTTTACAACTGTAAAGTTATGCACTTGGAGGGTTAAAAAAAAAAAAAGTTTCAACATACAATCTAGGAGGAATAAAACCAGGTAAATGAGTGAAGGAGAAATATCTGCGTGTCGCAATAGATTACAGAATATCTGCACACAATGCCAATCTGAATAAGCAGGTCAGTTTTGAGCACAGATTCATTAACTGGAGTGCAGAGAGGGGCAGCTAAATTGATAAGGGGCATAGAGGACATCAGTTATGAGGAAAGATTAGATGAACTCCATCTATTCACCTATGAGAAGAGGCAATCAGGGGTGAGTGTGATCACATTGTATAAATACATAAATTACTCATATGGCAAACTTGAGACTACATTAAAATTAACTTTCCATCAAGAGGCAACTCTTTTGTGTCTGGAGGAAAAGTGGTTCAACCTCTATATAGAGAAAACGCTCTTCAGAACAGTGGTGAAAATGTTGCAGTCTTCCATAGGAGCAAGTTCTAGCCAATTCAGTAGTTTGCTTCAAAATGTGTGGCTCCGTTTCTAATTCACAAAATAGAAATGCCTCTTAATATTTATAAGCAAACACACTAAAGAATGTTGACGCAAAACATCAATTTCATGCTTCTTTCACAGGATTGAGAACATAACTAGAGTGGTAATAGTTTAAGAGGCAAAATATCTCCATAAATTGCACAGTAAACAGTTTCAGTTGCTTGCTAGGATGAATTACTGTCAATAATACTGCCCGAGTAAGAGGTACACAGACATGGAAAGCCATGGAAATGTTAAAAGTCTTGATCTGCATGGTGACTCAAGGTTTGTAAGCTAGTCAGCGTCACCAATTTTCTCAAAAAGTTTACTTCCATTAAAAAAGTACTGGGGATTAGGGATTTTGTATACATACACACAACAGATATACTAGAGAGAGCTTTCATTAGGAACGGCAATACATGTTTAGTAGGCATTATAAATGAATAAGCTTCTCTGGACATGTGAAAAATACATGCGTACATAGGAGGAATCCCGTTACACAATACCTGTTCACTAGCTAAAAATGTACATGTACTTCAATCAGCAGCTTGCTTTGTAATAGTATTTGCTGGCACAAGCCTATCCAGCTCATGTCTGTTTCCAGTTTTAACCAGCCATTCACTGAATTGGTATTCAACAAGTGCTTGAAACCTTTTCTTCTGTTCCCTGTAAAGTGCAAAGAAAGGAAAAAATGTCAAAGTATCAGTAAAAGCAGCGTCTATGTTTCCATGTTCTGATGTAGTCTTGCAGCCTTTTTACTCTGAAGGAACCCATGAAATAATTTTCCAGTATCAGGGAACCGCTACTAAGTAGAGCTGCAGCTAACGATTATTTTCAAAATCGATTAGTTAGCCGATTATTAAGTTCGATTAATCGGTTAATCGGATAAACAATAAAATAAATGTTAAAAAATGGCTCCAGTGATGGACTACTAGTTTGTATTGAGATTGCACTCCATCACAGGAGTAAGCTTGGAGCGGTGGAAGTAAAAAAGAAAAGAAAAAAGTGTGGTGTGCAATATAGTGAAATGGAAAGTGTAAAATTATACAGCAATGAATGCAGAATGGCACCGGCTATAGAGGACTACAAAACCCAGCAATACTACATTGTACAGCGCAATGCAGAATATCACCAGCTATAGAGGAGCACAATAAATCCCAGCAATAGTACATTATAGCTGGTGGTATTCTGCATTGCGCTGTATAATGTACGTTTGCTAGGTTTTGTAGTCCTCTATAGCCAGTGGTATTCGGCAGTGCACCACTGTATAATGTATTATTACTGGGATTTGTAGTCCTCTATACAGCGCAGTGCAGAATATCACCAACTATAAAGGAGTACAACAAATCCCAGCAATAGTACATTATACATACAGTGTATAATGTATTGCTGGGATTTGTATTCCTCTATAGCTGATGGAACATATACAGCACAACGTACCATCAGCTATAGAGGAATACAAATCCCAGCAATACATTATAGAGCACCATGTGTGGGAGTGTGCAGGCTTACCTGAGCAGTCTTCCAGCAACTTGCTTCTGAGATTGGGCCTGTCTATCGGCGGCTGTCATCACCCCACACCTGCTCCTCCTTACTACATCTCCCCGCGTCCCTATGCCGATCGAGGAGTGTGAGGCGGGAAGGAGGTGCGGCGTGTAGAACGTGGATGAGGGCGGGTCTGGCAGCGGTGAGCGTGAGTTGGGGAGGAGGTGCGGCGCGCAGCGTGTGTGGAGCCGTGAACAGGGCCAACTGATCAGAAGCCGATTAATCGATTATTGAAATAGTTGACAACTTTTTCAATAATCGATTATAATCGATTATGTCGATTAGTTGTTGCAGCCCTACTACTAAGAATATAATGCTCAGCAAGTTGTGATTAGAACAAATATTAAAAAACTAAAAGCGGATTATTTAGTAAACATGACACCCAAAGCAAATCATTTTTCAAAAACTTTAAGTTTAATAGCAATATTATTTAGGGATGCAGATACTTTTTTCTGTACTCGCCGATACCGAGTAACGGTGGCCAGATTATCAGGAAGTTGGGCAGTGGATCATGACCCGTCGCCCGGCTTCCTGATTGCCTGTGAAGCTGGTGTTCTAGCGAAAGAACACTAGCTTCACATGCCAAGGCTGCCTAACAGGTAAAGTCAGCTTCCTGACCAATCAGGAAGCCAGACGGCACATCATGACTCGCGTCCCGGGTTCCTGATTGGTCAGGAAGCCACGCTACCTAGCCAATCAGAAAGCCAGGACGCGAGTCATGACGTGCTGCCCAGCTTCCCGATTGGTTAGGTAGCCAGGCTGCTTACCAACAAGTAAAGCTGGCTTCCTAACCAATGAGGAGGCCAGGCAGCACGTCATGACATGCTTCCTGATTGGCTTTGAAGCTGGCTTCACTTGTTCCTAGGCGGCCTGGCTTCCTGGCCAATCAGGAGGCAGGTCGTAACCCACCGCCTGGCTTCCTGATTGGAAAGGAAGCCGGCTCCATGCTCCCTCGGCACTTGCAGTCAGAGGGAGATCTGGTATCGGAGTAAGTATCGGAGCGTTTGGGCGAGTATGAGTACTCTCCCAAATACTCAGTATCGGCCCCCATACCAATACTGGTATTGGTGCATCCCTAATTAATATGAATAATCAGTAATGCAGGCATTAAAAACTTTGGCACCCTTTACACTAGTGGTTTGGCAGGAAAACAATCCACCACTGGTTTAGGGAACCCCCAGCAATGTGTGGAGGAACCTTAGTTGAGAAAGGCTGTTTCGAAGATTATGTTTCTTGTACTTTAACCCTTTCGCTGCCAAGCAGTTTTTTTGCAAGCATTTTAGGCCTAAAAATTACTTAAAACTAGGGATGCACCGATACTAGTATCAGTGCCGATACAAGGCATTTTCAAAAGCACTTCTACTCATAAAAAGGACAGCCCCACACCTGCAGTACAGCGCTGGAGAGCCCGACGCCCATCACCCGCCAGTACAGCCATGGGGAACCGCGATCGCAGCCCTGGAGAGCCCGGCAGTACAGCCCTGGTGACACCACCGCACTTCTGAGTGACCCTTCCAGCCATTCTGGAGCCTGCCATACCCTCCCGAGAGCAGGTATGTAAACTTTTATACTGCAGCTGCCTATTGAACTTCTCTTGTTGGTGTGCGTTACAGTGCTAATCAAATGCAATAGAGAATGGCAACCGGCAATAGTGAGGACTACAAATCTTAGCAACCCATGATTGCTGTATAATCATGGGTTGACGGGATCTGTAGTCCTTTATTGCTGGTTGGCATTCTCCATTGCTGAAACTTGGCCTTGAAAAAAAATGGTATTGTTGTATCCCTACCTAAAACCCCCCGAGTTATACATTTCCGGAAAGCACAGACGCTGTAGAATAAAATGGTGGCAGTTGCAAACTTTTACGTTGCATGATATTAGCGCAACGCTTTATAAAACCGCAAAATTCTGTAAACAAATACGCAACATGGCAAGCTTAAAAATTGCATGACAAAATACAGTACTCTACATTGTCCATAGGCGACGCTTTAAAAGCCCTAATTGGCCCTAGCATTATTGCTCCCAGTCCGGCACGTGACGATACCTTACGTGTAGCGTAATTGTCTTTTTTGTACGTACGCACTCCTGATGCGTGTTTATGTTAGTATGTGCGCATTCGCGGGGAAATGGGGGATTTTTAACATTTTTTAAAATTTTACATAACTACATTGCCATCACATAGTAGGATCACAAGCCCCCTATGTTATAGCATATTACTGGTGACAGGTTCTCCTTAAGGTGACATTAGGGGTCTCATTCGTGTCAGCTTCCCTAGCTGGGGAATGACGACGGAGGAGATGGAAGTGATGCAAATTGATTCCGGCTCCATTCAGCGGAGAGGAGATCGGCAAACAGATGTGCTGGTCTCTCCCACCAACGCCTGTGATACTGGTCCCAGGCCCACAGGAAGGGCAGCGGAGCCTGGTAAACAAGGCGGGCGGAGGACCCATTTACCAGCCCCCCGGAAACGATCTGGTGGCAGCTCAGCTGCCAGGATCGATGTCAGTATAGAGTCCCAGAAGCTATCTGTTTACAGGGGCCTGAGGCAAGTGTTGTATGGGTTAAAAAGGACAACTGTTTTTTTAGTTTTTTTAGAGAAAGTCAAATTAACGTCTCAGAAACTACATGGGGGACTGTTGGATTTTATTACAGCATTTTAACTCTAAATGTATCTATACTGGTCTTTATTATATTCTTCCATGTTTCATATAAAGGATTAAAAGCAAGAATACATATTTTCAGCTTCAACTAAATGGTTATTGGTGTGGTAGACAGACAGCAAGAGGATACAGGTGCTCTTTGTATCCATTGTATCCATCAGTGTATAAAACCTAAAGCATCATTCTAAATAGAAACATTAACCCCTTCGTAACTGACAATGTACAGTGTAAGTCGCCAGCATCGGGGCTGTTTAAACAGACTCCCGGTGACTTTTGCCGCCAAAAATGTTTAAAAGTCCCCCCACTCCCGCGTCGCCACATAAAAACGCGTTGGGTGCGCCTACGTATGAAAACGACGAACGCGCTACACATGTTGGGTATTCTAGGCCAGTACTTTGGGGTATCTCTAAATTGATGACCTGTGGGGGCTTTTAAAGCGTCTTCTGTGGACTTTTTGGGGTACTGCAGTTTTTCGCCGTTTCACGGACGCACGCAATTTGTAAACTGGGCATGTTGGGTATCGTTCTACTCGTTGTAACCTCATCTTTTATATTTAATTTAAAAAATTGGTATTTTGTTGTGTTTTGGGGCATTTAATTAAATTTATCACTAAATTTTGGGGTTTAATAAGGAGTTGCGCCAATATTGCGCAATATAAAAATTTGGAACCACCACCATTATATTGTATAGGGTCTTGGCATTCAGAAAATATATAAATGTGTGGGGGTTTTAAGTAATTTTCAGGCCTAAAATGTGGAATATAACGGGTGCAAAAAATTAAAAAAGGCCTCAGTCATGAAGGGGTTAAGTTAACACAAAGTGTACATGGCTCTTAGATTAATGGGACATATAAAAAGAGAAAGAAAAACATATATACAGCAGGTGATAAACTGGTTTACTAAATAAAAAAGGTCAAAATGTACAAAACAAAAAAAGTGAAAATAAATAAAGGCTTACCCGTTTAATTTTGCATCCTTAACAGTTTTGTGCCACATTTGTACCTTTTGCTGCCTTTGCTCCATTGTCTTAAGAAATGCTGGGGGTAAGCCTCCAGGAATTTCAGTTGTATCACCTTCCATTTCAAAAGGCACAGCAAATGTATAAAATTCTCGAGGGGACATGAGTTTCCAGACCTGGGAGTCACTTTCTGCAGAAAAAAACTGTGGCCTGTCCCAGTAATTAGGTAAAGTGGCTAAACCAGTTTGTCCCATGTGATCTTCTAGCATTCCATAGTAAGTATGATATGGAGCAAAAATAACACCCTGATTTCCATTAAATAACACAGGCCTTGTAGGAGTAAGTATATGAAAAGTGCAGCTTGTTGTAGAAGACAGTGACAAGCGCTGACATACACTTATAACTTTCACATGGTCACACATCTGAACATGAACAACTGTTTGCACTGGCCCAAGGACAAATGTGCTATTCCGACATTTTTCAATGGTTACACTCCTAGACAAAAAAAATAAAATTCAATTATTTTAAACTATAATACAATATTTTATAGTTTCTAAAAATTCATGCACAAATTAATCTTCATAAATGTCACTAAAACTATACATACATTGCAGTTATATTTCTATAAACATGACTCCATTATCTGAGTAACTAGAAAAAAAAAACCCAGCAAATTGCAATGCAACCTTGAAATACTAGACCTTCCTTGGCAGGTCCGATTCCCCTAAACTACCAATCTTAAAGATTAAACAGTTGTTAGCCCTTTTGTTCTAGGACTTATGCCAAGCAGTATCAGAGCTCAAATACAATCCAAAGCAATAAACAGTTAATAGATAGAGCCATTTCATCCCTTTGTAATTAGTGCCACAAATTACACATATTCTGATGCTGAATAATTTGTCAATGAAACTGTATTTCAGTTTCTAAAGGGCTTTGTTGATATCCCAGGATGATGGTACATGCCATTTACAACAACTCTGACTAAAAAGGTTTCCCACATTTTTCTGAGCTTTTAAAAGATGTCGGATCTACTTCCCTATGTATTCCCTTTTAAAGTTTGAATGCAAATCACTACTAGCACCAAGTTAAAGGACTATTTAGGCTCAACTGAACGTTCACTGTCAAAGGGAGACTGGGATGGTTGATCAGCATTTTCCAGGGGCATAGTTGACTTGCTATTCTGGCCAGCCAGAGTAGCCTGCGAGTAATATTCTTACATGCAGCGGTAGGTTGTTTTTTTTAAGTAAGCCTCTCAGAAGATGGGGAGCCACAGGAGCCATTAAAACAGACTTCAATAACCTACAATGGTAACAAGCTTTGGATTTCCTGGAACCCTTAGAAAAGAAAGCTGCATGAGGCTCAGGCAGCAACCAATGCTTAAACAGTAGAGTAAGCACTCGTACTATGTCTCTTCTGCAAGAAATGCACCTTGCTGTTCTGTTCATAAGAATATTTAGCATTCACAGCTCAGTGTAAAATCCCAGCATCAGCCAGGAGTCTGGATGGCTGAACGTCTGTCTGTGTACATGCGCCTGCATTATGTCATCCCAACCCAGTCAGATTGGATGATCCTGTACCCCAAAATAAAAATGGGCGAAGATGGCGGCTCCTGCTTAGAAGCTCGCAGACATCATATCACATCACATCACTGGAGTGGAGGTAAACATTTACAGACTCCACTTTAGTCACCAGTGTAGCCTAACTGAAAGGCTTGACGTACAGAAATGGCCAGGGAACTGCAAATATCATTGCTTAAGTATTCCGATGTGCCCCAGTTTCTCCAAATATAAGATGTTCAGCTGCAACACCGCTAGGAAAATAAGACTAAAGTGAAGATTAAAAAAGAAAAAAAGGAAGACCGATGTTCTTGTAATGAGCACAGCAAATGCCTTATTATAAAATATTCTATTACCAAGGAAGACAGCTTGGTAATGGTATTAACACTGTATTAAAACAGTAAGGGTTAAATATTTGTATTGCAGTGTATGTACAAAAATACTTTAAACTAAAAGATTTTAATCCATATACAAAAATCTCACCTTAAAGGAGATAATAGATATATATAAGACTCATTGCAGTTCATTATTTTTACACGTGCATTGACCAGCGTTTCTGAACTTTTTGCCAATGTTTGTCTGCATATGTGACTCATGACAACCATATGATTACCAGGTGGCACTTTGTAAATGTTGCAAGCAATCTTTGCCCTTCTACTCGAACCATCAACTAAAACAAAAGGAAAAAGAGTTGGGTTAAATAGGCTTCATTACAAACCAGTGTGAATAGGATTTTTGACTTGCCTGTAAAATACTTTTCTGGAAGTACAGTATACAACACATGATCTTTAGTCTTAACCCTGGGTTATATACAGCTACCTTCAGGTTACTGGAAATTGGCAAACCCCCATATAAACCTTGACTCTCCCAACAAGCCTCAGTTTGGTAGCAAGCGATAGTGAGATCAAACAGAGGTGAGGGACCCATGCCATGTGCTGTACTCCAGGAAGGGGATTTTACAGGTAAGGGAAAATCCTATTTTCCTAATTGTACAGGACACAAGTTCTTTAGTCTTAACCCTTTACTCTCATCCCCAAACACTAACTGAGGGGTGGGTAATACAGCAAACGCTAACAGGCCCACAACAAACAGTAAGAAAAAAAACCTCAGAAGGACTTAGAGGGCAGTTTGAAGAAACTAAAGCCCCAAACTGGCATTAGAAGATGCATAAACATTCACCTGGTGAAAATTAACACATGTGTGAATAGAAGACCAGGTAGCTGCTTGCAAATTTGGGAAACAGATACCTAATGCTGAAAAGCCCACAAATCACTAACCTAGCAATAGTGGAGCAAAAAGCAGGGAGCCCCAGGAAGAAGACTCAGGAACAACAACTAAGGAATCAGTTTGCTGGAACAGAGGTAACCTGCAGTTGAGGAACCTAAAGTTCTGCCCAGGCCAAGATGAGATCAGCTTCTCTGTGAGTTGTGTTGGTTCTGGTGACCCCCTGGTGGTTTATGTAGGCCTCAGCCGTGGCATTGTATTACTAAATCCTGGTTGGGTGACCCTGCAGCCACGGCTCAGGTAGCCCAATCGGCAAGTCGGATTCAGGGTGGATTTCCGAAGACTGAGACTCCCAACAAATCTCTGCAGTCTGCACCATCGACTGTACAATGGCTGACAGACAGAACATGGGCCTATTGATCCTGAGGAGGAGACCGTCTAGATATGGTGTGGATTCCTTGAGAGCAAAGCAGAGCCAGGACTGGGGCAAGCACCTTGGTGAAGACCTGAGACACCATGGACAGGCTAAAAAGGAAGAGAAGCAAAGTGACAATATTGTGTATCCACAGCAAAGCACAGAACGTGCTGATGGGGTGAGAAAAATGGGAAGGTGCAAGAGTGCATCTTAGATACTCAAAGACTTAAGAGCTCCCCTTGCTGATGGAAGGCAATGACTGACTTGATTAATTCCATACGGAATTTCTGGACACGAGGGAACCGATTAAGATGCTTTATATCAAATGCTCCTTGTGCCCTTGGGAACTGTAAATAGGTTTGAGTAGAAACCTTGAAATCCTGCCTCCGGCGAAATGGGGGCTGTTACTCCTTGAGAGAGTAGCTGTTGGAGAGTTGCATAGAGGTCTGCCCACTTTAAGGGAAGAGGGTAGGTGAGTGCATGAATTGGGGTCAGAGGCAAAGTCGTTTGTACCCAATGGACATGACGCTCTGCACCCAAAGGTTTGGAATTTCCCAGGACCAGATGATTGCAAAGGTTGACAGGCTTCCCCCAACTTTTGCAAGTGGAGGGCAACTCCTCACTGAAAGAAGGGCTTGGTTCTAGACCTGGCAGTCTTAGCGGACTAAGACTAAAAAGGCATTCTGCTAAAGGTCATTCTCTGAAGATGCTTCTTGCATGGGAGTTCTAGAAAACAGATGGATCATTCAGAACAGAGCAAATATCTCACACCATGTGCTTAGTCTAGACAGCAAGGGTCTGAAAGACCAACCTGGATGCAACCAAAGAAAACTAGGCCTTAAAACAGGGCTTTCAACCTCAATACACTGAATCCTTGACACCGTGAACATCTTACACCAGAACCTCCAGTCTTGTTAAAAGGAAGAAATGTCTCAAGCCACCACAGTGACTGTCCATTTCTTAAGAAAATCCTCCTGGATATGGTATTGCTAAGAAAAACACTTTGGAGGAACACAAAGCTCTTCAGGGTGTGGCCAGTTACCATACAGAAATGGCTCTAAGAGCGAGTGAACTGGAAAGGTCTTAGCAGGTTTGGTAATTTTTGGTGAACCCATGCTGGAGACCTTAGAGTAGTCGGAGTTGGACTGCCCTAACAGCTATGAGTGCACCACATCAACCGGGGAAGCAATGGTATCCTTAGGTTTCGAAGAGATATCAGAAAGCGCCTAATCACATTTCTCAGAGACAAAGGACGCTTCATACTTGTCCACCTCCTCCTCAAGCACTGCAGCAGCCATGAGATGAAAGTTAGAAACTGACTCTGGAGGAGTGGATGAAGGGGCACAATTTCAACTCCTGCAATCTACTGCCTCTAAAAAGGCCTGAGATCCTACCTATAAAGTTATAAATAGTGGCTAAGAATGCCTCTCTCCATAAAGGAGAAGGAGGGGTGTGCACCTGAGGTAACAATAGAGCCCTTAGCGGAAGGGAGAAAAATCAGACTGCAGTGGTCAGAGCTGAGGCCTGCAGGAGAGAGAGACCATCACGAGCATCTCTCCCCCGGCCCCATTAGCCGAGTGTGAGCTGGCGAGACCCCCTGGCCCACTGCCCTTTCATCTATGATCTTCCATGCATGGTGCAGAACATCCCCCAAAGAGATACTCACAGGCCTAATGCTGTGTTTAATGCTCCGGAAGGGTACACCACCTGAGCCGTAGTGATGGTGGAATAGGGACAGGGCTCCAATGGCTGATGGACAACGGCCCAAGACCAGTACCCAACACCCTCTGGTTAACCCAATGATGGACAACTCCTAGAAGCCAAGTAGTCAATACTCCCTAAAAGTTACGGCTGGGACCTGAATTTTGAGGTTCTCTAGTTGTTGTCAAAAAACTTGGATCCTAAAAAGGGAAAAAAATAATTCTGCTGGCTCTTGGTTTGGACTGGCTTCTGAATTACACAATCTGCTCAACCTTTGGGTTAACCCAATACAATGCACCATGTGCCAGGGTTTGCGGCCATGCTAGGTTTTTTGTCTAGAGCAACATTAGAGGCCAGGTATGTCTGCCATTGGGTGTGGTCCAGCAATGGTCGGCCATGGTTAAGTCGAGGAGTCAACCAATCTGGAAAGAAGCCGAAAATGGAGCTGCAGACTTGAAGAAAAAAAAAATATTATAGAAAGGAGGTAAGCTTCTCTCAGTTGACAGAAGATGTCCATAATCCAAAGGAACAGAGGCTTGCTGGGAAAGGGTGGGGTTAAACAGGGTTTGTCACTGCAGCTCTTTTTTTTTGCCAGTTTTCTATCACCTGAAGGCAGCTGCATATAACCCAGGGTTAGGACTAAAGATTCTGTGTCCTTTACTAAATAATTAAGAAATATAAATATTCCAGGTTAGAGCGGCTCCAAGCTGCTGCTCCAGTTACAAAAAACTAAGACATTGTGCAGCTTACAATTAGAAAGTACATTTAGGAAAAGGTGATTGTAGGTGCCAGTGAAGGATAGAATAGGTGCCAGTGCAGGATAGAATATGCTCCTGAGCAGTAGACGTGATGTTTTATAAAATGGTGACAATATCTTCTTCACTGCTGTTATTACTTCCATTACAAATGTACCTTTCATTACTCGGCATAACAATTTTCCTTATCCTCAGTTTGGATGCGATTGGTTGATTCTGAACACAGCCACATCCCTAATTATAAGGCTGGGCACACACCTTACAACCATCGCAAGACTTTTGTCTTGCGATGTTTGTAAGGTAATTAAAAAAAACTTACGATCTGCCTATCTTGGACAGGCAGATCGTACTTGCGATAATCGCAAACCCCGCCCCGCTGTGGGGCAGGCTTCCGATGACCGCAATGCTGAACGGGCAGTGTGTGCTTGCGCACACCGGCCCGTCCGGCTTTTATCTTACGAACATGCTACACACTCGCCGAGAATCGTACGATTTTCGGTGGGTGTGTAGCATGTTCGTAAGATAAAAGTCATGCGACCTTACAGTAGCAAAGGTCGCACGGCTCCCACATTCCTTACGATAATCGTACGATCGTGGGATTTCCCACGATTATCGTATGGTGTATGGGCACCTTAAGAGAGAGTGTACACTTATGCAGCCACATTATTTATCTCGGTCTGATTTGTTTACATCTCAAAATGTTTACGAGTGTGTAAACCTTTTATATCCACTGTATATACCATCTACTACACAGCATGAAAAAGTCAGTGTAACTGGTGCTATACTGTATATGCACAATGCCAATTCTTTGCCAATGTAAAAAGAAATGCTGGGTCACAGCTCCATCTGCACTGGCACGCGATGGCATTGGCTGTAATTGGCAGCTCTCTAGGCTTTTTTCCCCACCTCTCCGCTCTGGTGTGTCAATTGGGAATGCAGAAAACCATTGTTTTCTGTGTGTCCTTGCAGACCTGTGCTGTTCAGGTGCAGAGAAAAGCAGAGTTCCGCATATAGTGTGAACGAGCCCTAACAGATTGCTTGCTTTATATCCGACATTAGTACACCTTTTTGCATATGATCAGTTTATGGCAATTTTTGTTCATTTGCATGTACATTGCACATCCCCAATCAGTGAAAATCGATACGAAATAAAAATCACTCACAACCTATACATGCGGAGATACAACAAATATTAAAAACACTTACTTTGTTCTGCCCAAGCTAACGTTTTACCAGACTTCACACAGGTGGACATTCCAAACGGATTCACCACAAAATTATCCTTTACCCATGCTTGCAGCTTGCTCAGTGAAAATGATTCAGTCGTTTTTGAATAACCACTTCTAAACTGTAAAGGATGCCATGTAGTTAAATCAACAAAAGGATGGACAGTCCTATTCTTATCCATTGTTCCCTCGATGAGAAAGTCCAGTGCTCGGGCTGCCCCAATGGACAACAGACTGTATTCACTTGAATGGCAGGATTTAGTAAGCTGATCTGGATCCAAAAGCAACTCCAATAGGTAAGATATATGGTTCTGTATAAATGCATGGTGGCTATAATCATCCCAGTTCTAATAAGGAAAAACAGACAAAATCACAGTTAGAGTGAATAGCATTGTTATTGCTGGATTATAGCACTTTAATAGTAATTATGAATATTAATATTCATTTCAAACAAATGCAAGTAGTAGTATAGCACTTTTTGGCTATGATTGGAGGTGAAAATGTTAGTGCATAAGGCTCGTTCATACCACAAAACAAAATCCATGCTCTCCGACATGTAGTTTTCTGTACAGGCCACATCAAGGCACAAAATTCGAACATCTTTTTTTGTGTTTGAATAGGCGCATTGTGTTGATGTAGGTTGCATAAAACTGCATACATGCTGCATTTTTATGCAATGCACAGCAACACACCTGTGTGGTGCGAACAGAATGCAGAGAAAACAATTATCTATGTTTTCTTGTGATGAGCTGCATTGATCAACCCAGCTCAACAGACATGGTGTGATTGAGCCCTAAAATGTAACTAAACCTTTACCAAAAGTGGCAATTTATAACCAGCTGGTCTGTGCTGTCCAAGGCCTTGGTAATCACATTGCACCTCTGATAACTTCATCCCTCCACAAAGTGGAATACTGGGACGGGAGGCCAGGGAGAAATGCATAACATATAAACATATCTCACAAAAGCATACTAGGGGTTAGCAGGGGTAAGGTGAAAAATGTCACTATGTGAGGCTCAAAAGGGTTTAGAAGCCACAGACCAGCATTTCTGTAGCAACAAATATAAATACGGTTTCTAGATTTGTTTTAAAAAATGTTTTTATTAAATGGTTGTGTGCAGAGAATCAAGCAACATAACTGCAGGGCACATAAACATGAAATTGTACAGACAGTGGCGCACAATAAATCAGGCCATAAATTTAAACAGTCATGAAAGTGGTCAGCAAATTTAGATGCACCAAGCCCATTTGTTGTTAAACAGAACTACAAAAGCAATGTAATAAAATCCAAACGCATATAGAACAAAATCCATTTAAGAGACAAAAAAGTAGGTAACATAAGATAACCATCACCGCAGGCATTCCAAAGTCAGGAAAACGTTTTGTGTCAAGTGCCTCCACCCTCACGGACTTCTAGTGATCCCAGTATTGTTCAGATGAATATCCAGCAAAGGCAAGTTAATAAGTCAACAGTAGGGATGTCTCGATACCGGTACTAGCATCAGTATCGGGACTGATACAGGGCATTTTGACAAATACTTGTCAAAATGCCCCGATACATAGCCCCGAACCTTGCGCTGTTTTTTTTTCTCTTTTCTTACCTCGCCGAGCGTCGCGTCACTGCTGCTCCGGTGGGCGGCACTCCAGGTGGGGTCCTAATTTAGGTGGCCGGCGAATTGCCCAGAGGACCCCACTCGGAGTGCCGTCCACCGGAGCAGCAGTGACGCTCCTCTTCAGCTCAGCGTCGTCCTTCAGTGCCGAGTCAGCACTGGTCCGGTGGGCGGGGCTCCAGGTGAGATCTCAATTTAGCTGGCCGGCACCTATGGGCAAGCTAAATAAGGACCCCACCTGGAGCTCCTCTCACCGGAAGAGCGCTGACTCGTAGCTGCTCTCCCGCACAGTGAGTGTGGACAGGGGGAGGCACTATTAAGCAGGGGATAATAAATCTATGGTCTCCAGTGTATTAGCAGTGTGTACTCTATATGTAGTACACACTGCTAATACACTGGAGGCCATAGATTTACAATTATCCTCTGCTAACATGAATAGGTTAAATGATCCATAGTACATAATAGTACATAACATGTAGTTGTACTATGGATCATTTAACCCATTCTTGTTAGCAGTGCAGAATTTTAAATCTATTGCTGCAGTGCATTCTATATGTAGTACATAGTACATGTACAGATTCCCAATTCACTGCAGCAATAGATTAACAATTGATCCCCTGCTAACATCAATGGGTTAAATAATCCATAGTACAACTACATGTTATGTACTATTATGTACCATGGATCATGATTTAACCTATTCATGTTAGCAGGGCAGAATTGTGAGCGCCTCCCACAAGCTGAGCACCGAGACGCGATCCAGCCCAGCGCCGACTAAGGCACCTCGTGAGGCAACAGGGGTCGGAGTGAAACTGTGAGTGAGGGAAGCTGGGACGGGGCTGGCTGTAAATCTATTGCTATAGTGTACTGGACGTGTGTAATATATATGTAATACATATATATAGCACACACCTCCACCACACTACAGCAATAGATTTACAATTCTCCCCTGCTAACATGAATAGGTTAAATCATGATCCATAGTACATAACATGTAGTTGTACTATGGATCATTTAAAGTCACCTGTCCCTTTAAGAAAAAGTATCGGTAATCGGTATCTGTAAGTACATGAGGTGAAGTACTTGTACTTGGTCTTTAAAAAGTGGTATTGGGACATTCCTAGCCAACAGAATATGGTGCAATCTGCCCCCCTATGCAATACAGAACAACATTCTAACAAGTACATTAAGTTTAAAAAAAAACGTGCAGTCTGATGCTGGGGAGAAAGCCACCTAAGAATAGCCTTCTTGAGTCCCAAAATGCATGTGTGTTCCCAACTAGTTAATCTAAGAACATCAGCAACATGCTCTGGAGTGAGAGTATGGCGTAAGCCAGGGATGGCCGTGCAGCCCTCCAGCTGTGATGGAACTACGAATCCCATGAGGCTTTGCAAGATTCTTACAGCCACGACTCCCGGAGAAAGATGCTTCATGGGATTTGTTGAAATCCCCATAACCCTTTCCATATACGGCAGAGCTGGGTGGCGAGATCTGGCGAGATCTGGTTAACCACATTTTCGGGCAGCAAGAGATGAGGTATCCCGACATGGTAACGTGTATATTTTTAGGTTTACATTTATTCACTAAAAGGTGTGCTTATTAAGTCCCATAAAAACTTTATAGGAACATTTATGCTTTAAAAAAGGAGAACTATTAGGTGAGTGCTTTTCACTCACCTCATAGTTCTAGCCGACCTGTGACAATGAGACTGTCACAGGTCGGCTCAGTAGATCGAGAAGTGAGCGAACACATACAGGCGTTCGCTCACCTCTCGATCCTGTTCGCTCACCTCTCGATTCCCCCCTCCCATCTGCCAGCGCTGACTGGCGGAACGGACGGGGGAGGGGGCGGGTACAGCTGGCTCTGCCTCTAGATAGTCAGAGCCAGCTGTCAGTCACGCAGCTGGGCGGATCCCGTCATCTACGTCGGGATCCACTCCGGCGACTCAGTATACTCAGCTCGCGGTATACCGAGCTTAGGGTAACGGGAGGACGCTAGTTTGTGTCCTCCCGTTACCCTAAGGAGAACTATGGGGGAAAACACTGACCCCATAGTTCTCCTTTAAGATAGAAGTTAGCTGGAGAATTAGAAAGAAACAAAAAAGTTTTATGTCTGCCAGTCCTTGTACTTACCGTCAATCTCTAATCTCCCTAACTACCATTTCATAAAAACATTTTTTTTATATACATTATATATAGATATAAATTACATATCACAATCAATCAAAAAACAATCCTCCCTGTATCATGCATCTGTTGAAGTATTCAAAGATATAAGGCTGCCACATTCAGGATTAAAGGAAAACATTGTCTTAATTTTAAACATTTTCAAATAATTGTATTCTTTTTTAATTTGATAAGAGAATAAACTTTCCATCAAAATGCACTTCATATCTCACTAAGGGAAGCCTTTATTTCAGCAAGCATTTATGAAGTATTAAAGGATATATACTCGAGTATACGTATATACTCGAGTATAAGCCGTCCCGAATATAAGCCGAGGTACCTAATTTTACCACAAAAAAACTGGGAAAAAATATTGACTCGAGTATAAGCCGAGGGTGGGAAATGAGGCAGCTACTGGTAAATGTACAAAATGAAGATAGATACCAATAAAATTACATGAATATTTATTTAAAAGAAAAACAATAACCTAGCTCTGTAAGTGGGAAAGGGGGTACAGGGCTACATATCATGTACTACGGATCATTTAACCCATTCATATTAGCAGAGGATAATTGTAAATCTATTGTTCAGTGCATTCTATATGTAGTATATAGTACATGTACATATAGAGTGCCTGCAACAATACATTTACAATGATCCTCTGCTAACATGAATGGGTTAAATGATCCATAGTACAGGGCTACATACAGATCATTTAAT
>NW_017308076.1:55722-69020 GCF_000935625.1 Nanorana parkeri
AGCAGGGTCATCTGGCAGTCTCCGGCCACCTAAATTAGGACCCGGAGACTGCCAGATGACCCCGCTCGGAGCGCCGCCCACCGGAGCAGCAGTGACGCGACGCTCGGCGAGGTAAGAAGAAACCTGACCAGCTCGAGACGCTGACTCGAGTATAAGCCGAGGGGGGCATTTTTCAGCACAAAAAATGGGTAATTAAAGCCTTGTATGTTTTTGCATAGCAGTGGATATATGCAAAAACATTTTTTTTTAAAGAGTTAAAACTTGCCTGTGTCTCCAACGCGTGCTCCCGTCCAAAGATCCTCGGGCGGCTGCAAAAGAGCATGCACAGTACAGATCTTCGGCCCGGGAGAAGAGTAGAGACACAAAGTAAGTTAATGCAGGCAGTCCGGCAGCGTGTACCCGCACAGACTCCGTGGGACAGGACGACACAGCAGTCAGCGATGGATCAGAGACCGGCACCAGCGCTGGAGGGACTGCTGAAAAGAAGATGATGATCGGATAAAAGAGGCATCACTTAAGGTAAGTCCTTACACTAGCACTGGGGGAGGGGGGGTAGAAAGCTTGCATAGGTCAACCGAAACACGCTAAAATCTTGTTTTTCCAATCTCCACTCCTGACGACAATGCTGTTTACCCAGCTTCTTCTACTACTAGGTCCCTTCAATTTACATCATCCTTGGCACCTGGCTCTATTTTCTGCATAGCGAAAATGAGCCAAGATGTGCAGAAGAACTACAAGGAGCATGGGGAAAAGTTTTTTTGGCAAAGGAGACTGTGCATGTTCTTTTGGCAAATAAACGTAGCTCCAAGCAGTTTTTCACAGTGGGACTTTAGTTCCGCTTTAAGGATTGCAAGAAAGCCAATAGCCTCCCAGGATACGTACTCTCTAATGCATACGATGCTCTCTCTACCCATATAAATAACAGAAATCTAGGTCTACTGTTTGGTTAGTAATGTTTTTTGTTTTAACATTTCGCGGCCACACAGAAGATTTTGATCACTTTTGCCCCCTTTTTTTTTTTTTAAGTGACTCTGTACTGTGTTCAGAGGTTAACTTGGGAGCTTGCCTCCACATGCCCCTCCCCCTTTTTCCTACATCATTTCCTCCATACTTATACTTGCTCATAAAAGACAATAAAGTACCATATGTTCAAGTTATTTAAGGGTGGGATGTCCATTACGGTTTTTAAAACATAGGTCGCTGTAAAAATAAACAAAACTTCCACAGTTTTTAAAGAAAGCTTGTGAAAATGCTAGCTGTCTAGTGAACTTACTGATTTTTCATGAGGCAGGTGTACTTTTCAAAATCTACACGTGGAAACATGAATAGATGATAGATGTTAAAATGTGCATACTTCATAACTTACCTTATTATGAAAGCTAGATGGTCCAGCTAAGTCAGGATTAGGAGATCTAGCTCTAGGGCTTGGCCACTCATCACCAATCAGAGAAGTACGTAAGGAAACCTTGTTTATCTGCTGAATATAGAGGAACAGAAGGAACTTCAGGGTGTCCACTGACAGCTGTGGGGAAACAAAATGGACATGTTTATTATCTGTTTTGTAAGTGGGTGCCAAATGCCAAAATCTATAGGTGTATGGCCAGCTTTAGGCTCACCATACACTTTACAATCTGACCATTCAATCTCTGTACAATAAACTTTAGATGTATCAAAGCTATGTAATAGGATGACCTACCTGAACGATCCATTCAAATTATTTCCAAACAGGCAGGCCCTTGGGCTACATGGTTGATGGTACATCTAAAGCAAAAAAATTGTATAGATTGTAACGTATGGCAAGCTTTCGGGTGGCCTCACTCTATGGAGGAGCAGCGTAGCCAGACAGAAGCTTTGTCACCATCTGGAAAAGGCAGTGTAAAAAGGTGCCCATACACCTTACAATTATCTACGATTTATTTTGTCCCATCATCGCACCCTCGTTCAATTTCCGCTCAAATAGCGCATCATGCACAGACCAATGCCGCTTGCAATAATCGTTCGTTAGCAATACTAACGCTTATGATTTTTGTCCATCGAAAGAATGGATCTTCGTTTGCGCATGTGCAGTGTTCCTGTTGCGATTTTTGTTGTACGAAAACGCTACTAATCCATCGATTTTCATTTGTTTCGACAAAAGGTTTTTAGTCTGACCGATCTAGGAAATGTTCCCACTTGTACAGCAATTATGATCGTTCACTTCCCATCGACTGGCCGATTTTCATCCGAAAACCCGATTGTATTTGTTTTTCCAAACGATAATCGCAAGGTGTATGGGCACCTTTAGATGGACTTGGCTAACAAATAAAATCCATACTCCAGCTGACACTTTTTAAGCAGTAACAACAGCAGTTGTATTTAGTTTTTTTGGGGGAGATAAAGATGTTTATCCCCTTTCACTGATAAATGGTTTGTTGCAACTTTCTAACTGCTACTGTTGCTGGACGTTTTGGCATTGCAGTACCGCATGTTTCAGTGCAGGTGATCACACTGTGGGCGGGAGGGGCGTTTGGCATGCCATTTAAATTATTGGCACCACAAGGCACATCCTGGAGCAGAATTTTCAGGCTGAAACCAAAACACCCGACTTGTGTTTCTGTTAGTATGTGCGAGGGCTCACAAGCCCCCTATGTGATAGCACATTGGTGGCGACAGGTTCTCAAGGTGACATTAGGACCCCTAGTGTTACCTTTCCACTTCACTAGGAAATGACAGCTGCCTGCTGAGGCAGCCTAATGTAAACACAGCAGGCAGTGACTGGGATCAATAGCAAGTCTGCTATTGGCTATTTTAAATTGCAATAGCAGGCAGGCTATTGCACCAGCCGACTGCCTGCTGTCAATCAGTAGAGGAGAGAACTGAAGGAGAACTTCTCCTTCAATTCCCTCCTCTGCTGATTGACAGCAGGCAGGTGAAATAGCCAGCCTGCTATTGGTTATTGCAATTTAAAATAGCCAATAGCAGACTGGCTATTGTTTCCAACTGACTTGATTGGAGAAGAGGGGGCACGGGGTCAGCAGCACAGGAACAGCAGTGGAGGAATGGGGGCCACGAGTAGGATAATGCAGAGTCACAGCGGTCTCTCCTCCCCGCTGGTGCCGGCTACAGCAGTCTGTGTCCTGCTACCCTGTTTCCCCGAAAATAAGACCTACCCTGAAAGTAAGACCTAGCACTATTTTTCAAGATTCCTGTAATATAAGACCTACCCCGAAAATAAGACCTAGTTTAGTGGTAGCATGTGAGGGGGAACTTGAAGAGCAGGAGAGATGGTATCAACCTGCAGGGACATACTGTATTAAGGGGATGACAGGGGATTCCCGGCCAGCGCAGTGACAGGGAGCACTCCAGTACCATACTTCACTAACTGCTGTCCCCCTGAAGGTACTGCTTAATGTAATGGTACTGTAATGTGCACCGGTAAATGGTACCGTACTTTACCGCGCTGTCCACTGTCTGATGTCCCCACTGCTGCACCGCGTCCCTGATGGCAAAGGAAGCCGGCGCTGTAGAAAGCAAGGCTGCGGTGGCGAAGGGAGCAGAGCCGCATTAGCCGATACTTCCTCTATAGCGCCAGTTACTGTGACGGGCGGAGTGACACCAGATAACTTTGGATTGTTGTACATTTTGTTGCACATTAAAAAAAAAATAAGACATCCCCTAAAATAAGACCTAGTGTGTATTTTGGGGGCCAAAAAAATATAACACAGTGTCTTATTTTCGGGGAAACACGGTACCTCTGCCAATACAGGAGAGACACAGACCGCTGCAGCCAACACCAGCGAGAAGCAGAGAGGTGGTGGATTCAACTAATCCAACCAATCAATAATGAGAATCGTTGACAACGATTCTCATTATCTATTGTAATCTATTTATTCGATTAGTTGTTGCAGCCCTACTGGTGACTTGTCTTCTTTGCTCTGGTTACAAGTGGCAGCATCCACAATCACTACAGCACTGGGTTGTAATTTAGTCAGGAGTGCAATGGGACATCTGTAATGTGAACGCTCAGGTGTGAACACGGGCTATTGAAAACAATGGGATTCCTCTTGTTGTCGCACTATAGGAAAGGCACTAAAAAACTCCTAGGTATGAATGAGACCTAGCCTGCATTCACATCTGAATATAAGTGTGTACAAGCAGTTTTGTGCATATGCAGTTCGGGTCTGCATATGACAGCGTACGGCCGCGTCCTCCCATAGGGAGGGATAGGCTACTACACGCACCTGTCCCTCCCGGGAACGGTCCGATATGGGCGTGCATGCCCCAAGTTAGCACAGTGTGAATGAGGCCATATGCAAGTGTTTTTGCACAGGTACAGGTGCAGTAGTATTTATTTTTCACCAATAGAAATCAGAAGCGCAGTTCTTTAGCAACAAATGCTTGTTTAGCGTTTTGTAGGTATTTCCATTAAAGTTTATGGAGGCAAAAACATGCAACACAGCTGCAAAAAAGAAAAACCTAACGTAACTTCTCAAACGTTAAGTGACTGAGCTCTGAGAGTAGAGATTTGAAAAGCTACAATAGAAAAAAATGGAATTCTGAAGTTGAGTGTTGTCACACGCAGGGAAATGCACAGAGATGCAAAATAAATTAAAAAATGCTAATTTCCAGGCATGCTCATTCTGCTTCATATGTAGCTCACATGAAATGGGAAACAGACTTATAAATCATGTGTAAGGGCTTGTTCACACCGTGTCGACATAATCGATGATTGAAAAAGTTGTCAACTTTTTCAATCATCGATTAATCGGCTTCCGATTAGTTGGCCCTGTTCACAGCTCCACACACCCTGCACCTCCTCCCCACGTCACGCTCGCCGCTGGCAGACCCGCATTCACGCTCCACGCGCCGCACCTCCTCCCCGCCCACATCCACGACCGGCACAGGATCAGGTGTGGGGGGGGGATGACAACCGCCGATAGACAGGCCCGATCGCAGAAGCAAGTTGCTGGAAGACTGCTCAGGTAAGTCTGCACTTTCCCACACATGGTGCTCTATAATGTATTGCTGGGATTTGTATTCCTCTATAGCCGGTGGTATTCTGCATTGCGCTGTATAATGTATTATTGCTGGCATGTGTAGTCCTCTATACATCGCAATGCAGAATACCACCGGCTATAGAGGACAGCAATAGTACGTTATACAGCGCAATGCAGAATACCACCGGCTATAGAGGACAGCAATAGTACGTTATACAGCGCAATGCAGAATACCACCAGCTATAGAGGAGTACAACAAATCCCAGCAATACATTATACATTGCAATGCCGAATACCACTAGCTATAGAGGACTAAAAAACACAGCAATAGTACATTATACAGGGCAATGCAGAACACCGCCAGCTATAATGTACTATTGCTGGGATTTGTTGTATTCCTCTATAGCCGGTGGTATTCTGCATTGCGCTGTATAACGTACTATTGCTGTCCTCTATAGCCGGTGCCATTCTGCATTCATTGCTGTATAGTTTTACATTTTTCATTTCACTATATTGCACACCACACTCTTTTTCCCCTTTTTTCCTTACACCGCTCCAAGCTTGCTCCTGTGATGAACTATAATCTCAATACAAACTAGTAGTCCCATCACTGGAGCCATTTTTTAAAATGTATTTTATTTTATCCGATTAACCAATGAATCGAACTTAATAATCGTCTAACTCAGGGCTCAAAATTTCCACTCGCCCCCTCGCAATTGGCGAGTGAAAATTGCATGGGGGCGAGTGGAAATCCAGGGGGTGGACTTCCGCCGCTTCGGCAGCGCCAATCGCTGTCTGTTTCCTGTTCTTGGAAGGTAGGGGTCAGGTGGGGCGACTGGTGGCGAGTAACTCTTAAGGCCTGGCTAGTAGCTCAGGACTTGAAATTTTGAGCCCTGGTCTAACTAATCGATTTTGAAAACAATCATTAGCTGCAGCTCTAGTCCGGAACATGTCCAGACCAAAACAGTTTGTTCACGGACCAATAAAGCATCCCAATGTAAAAGTGCCCATACACTGCACGATTCTCGTACGAGAATCGTGCAGTGTATGGAAGGCATGCGACCGTTTCTAATGTACGGTCGCACGTCTTTTTCGGCTGGTTTTTAACATGATCGAGAGATGACTGCCGAACGGGCTGGTGTGCGCACACTGCCCGTTCAGCATTGCAGTCATCGGAAGCCCGCCCCTCAGGGGGGCGGGCTTGCGATGATCGCAAGTACGATCTGCCTGTCCAGGATGGGCAGATCGTACTTTTTTTTTTTTTTTTAAACGGAGCAGTCATTTCCAGTTCAGTCAAAAAAAATACTGCTCATCTCATTTTCTCTGGTTTGAAATGCACTGGAAAGCATGTAAAAGCATCAAAAAATGCACTGGACTGCACCTGAAAGTCAATTTTAGGCTAAGAAAAGAAAAAACAAAAACACCAGAGCGTGGCAAAAACACACTACACTGCGTTTCCATGTCTGCGCCAGATCTGTTCCGGATATGGTGTGAACATAGCCTAAGCACGCACAAAGAGAACACATCTATTTTTCAGGAGTCAGGGTCCTCACCTAGTGGTACTATGTCCCCACCACTTAATATTAGATGTTCCCATAGTGCTCTCACTTGTGTTGGTGATGCGGTCAGCAAGCATGCTAGAGCTGCAGCTAACGATTATTTTCAAAATCGATTAGCCGATTACTCAGATCGGTTAATCGGATAAAAAAAAAAATGTTAAAAAAATGGCTTCAGTGATGGGACTACTAGTTTGTATTAAGATTGTAGTCCATCACAGGAGTGAGCTTGGAGCAGTGGAAGTAAAAAAGAAAAAAAAAAAAAGTGTGGTGTGCAATATAGTGAAATGAAAAGTGTAAAATTATACAGCAATGAATGCAGAATGGCACCGGCTACAGAGGAATACAACAAATCCCAGCAATAGTACATTATAGCTGGCAGTGTTCTGCATTGTGCTGTATAATGTACTATTGCTGGGTTTTGTAGTCCTCTATACAGCACAATGCCGAATACCTCCAGCTATAGAGGACGACAAAACCCAGCAATAGTACATTATAGCTGGCGGTATTCTGCATTGCGCTGTACTATTGCTGGGTTTTGTAGTCCTCTATAGCTGGTGGTATTCGGCATTGCACCACTGTATGATGTATTATTGCTGGGATTTGTTGTACTCCTCTATAGCTGGTGGTATTCTGCATTGAGCTGTATAATGCATTACTGCTGTGTTTCGTAGTCCTCTATACAGTGCAATGCAGAATACCACCAGCTATATAGGGATACAACAAATCCCAGCAATACATTATACATACAGCGTACAATGTATTGCTGGGATTTGTAGTCCTCTATACAGTGCAATGCAGAATACCACCAGCTATATAGGGATACAACAAATCCCAGCAATACATTATACATACAGTGTGTAATGTATTGCTGGGATTTGTATTCCTCTGTATAATATACAGCACAATGTACCATCAGCTATAGGGGAATACAAATCCTATCGGCAGCTGTCATCCCCAGCAAGTCTATCGGCAGCTGTCATCCCCCCACACCTGCTCCCCCTTACTTCTTCTCCCCGCGATCCTGTGTCGATCGTGGATGTGGGCGGGCAGTGAGCGTGAGGAGGTGCGGCATGTGGAGCGTGGATGCGGGTGGGTCTGGCAGCGGCGAGCGTAAGGTGGGGAGGAAGTGTGGCGCGCAGCGTGTGTGGAGCCGTGAACAGGGCCAACCAATCAGATGCCGATTAATCGATGATTGAAAAAGTTGACAACTTTTTCAATATGCGATTATAATTGATTAGTTGTCTGTAGCTCAATGGAGTACAACTGACTGATAACACAGTGGCCTTGTCTCCCCTCCCCAAAGCTTGCTTACCAGCGCTCTCTTCTGATACACAGCCAGGGCTTCTATCCCCACTATACTGGAAACGTTCTGATCCTCCCCCACTTAAACTCTGGCTTCAGAAGGTTGAGGACATGCAGATCATGGAAGAACTGACGGCAGCTCTGCATCACTAAGAGGAGAAGTTTCAGTGTGTCTGGTTCTATT
This sequence comes from Nanorana parkeri, assembly GCF_000935625.1. Classification (NCBI taxonomy): domain Eukaryota; kingdom Metazoa; phylum Chordata; class Amphibia; order Anura; family Dicroglossidae; genus Nanorana; species Nanorana parkeri. The sequence goes on from NW_017308076.1 coordinate 63,744, forward strand.
GGCTGGACTTTACGTTCTCCCAGGAGTTTTGTACCCTCATGAACTCCTTAGGTGTTGCTGGTTGTCCTCTACTCCCCACTGCTGTTCTCATGGCTTACTGGGTTGTTTTTTGTAGTTTTCTAGTTTACAGAATACATCCTAAGTTTTATAGCCGTATCCTGCTCTTTCCCCTTCTATCACCTTTCCTTTTTCTGTGACTTCATTTGTTGTTATTGTGACTTAGAAAACGGGTGTTCATTGCAGTGATGAGGATGATTATTGTACTTGCAGATTCCCGTCTTCTGGGTCATAGAAGAATGCACTTTGCTTTCTGACACTTGATCAAGGATGCTTTTTTGTAGGTCTGGTAATGATTACAAATTTTGTGTTCGTTTAATCGAAATATTTTTTAATCGATTAATTTCGATTAATTATTTTGATAAATTCCCCTGTATGTATGTTATGACTTTCAGGGCTAGTTCACACCAGTTCCAGTGCGTTTCGGCCCGATTCGTGCTGGAACGCACTGGATCGCATCCAGGCCGCCTCACTGCATTCTGGGGTGGGAGGGGGCGTGTTGTTCCATTAAAGTCAATGGCAACGCAGGTACGCCCCCCCGGCCGCAGTGTGATCTCCGGAACACATGGCAAATCAATGTCAGTGTTCTGGTCTCTCTGGGCCCCCCAAACTGGCGGAACACCAGGGCCCGGTCGCAAATGCGAAGTGATGTGCAGGGTTTGCTGATAACCCCGTTCGGCCAAACCTGTGCAAATCTGTCACTGACAGCGCCGCAATCAGTTAAAGGAGAACTATGGGGTCAGTGCGTTTCCCCATAGTTCTTCTTAGGGTAACGGGAGGACACAAACTTGCGTCCTCCCGTTACCCTAACCTCAGTATACCGCGAGCTACAGCTCGCGGTATACTGAGACGCCGCAGCGGATCCCGACGTAGATGACGGGATCCGCCCACCGAGGAATTCCCTGTCCCTTTGTGACATGTAACTGCGGTGCGTGGAATGGCCCTGCCGCTACTGATTAGGCCGGTAGGGGGTATGTGTAAGTGACAGATCAGCGTGGGCAAGGGCGAGCCCCCCTGTCATTAATAATGAACAGGCACAATTTAAAAGAATGGAGGGAAATTGATCAAAACTGGACCAGTTGCCATGGCAACCAAGCTTCCATCTTTATTGTCAAATTTTAACTGAGCAAACCGAAGACAGAAGCTTACTATGGGCTACTGCTCTAGACTCTATCAGCTCCGGTTTTGCATTTTGGTTGTTGCTCATCTTGGAGCTTCGCTCTGGTGTGAATCAAGACTAACGTGTGGAAGAAATACAAGTCCAGGACTCCGGATTACCTTACTCTTCACTCTCTCATACTCCTCCACGGACTTGCAGCTGGAGGCAGCCTCAGCCCACTCCAGGTTCTTGGAGGCGCTCCGCTCGGACAGGCTGTGGAAAGCCTCGAAGTACAGCCACGCCACGTCCTCTACCAGCTGCAGTTTCCCGCAGGCGATGTGCCGCCACATAGTCCAGTACAGGCGCGGGTAACAGTGCTCCGCTGACCGAGTTCGTACGTAGGTTGCCATCTTTCTCAGGTAGTGCAGGTTGAACTTAGCAGGCGGAGGAAACTGCAGAACGCCGATTAGGAACGGATCCATCCTCGCCCACATCTGTACACGGTGGGTCTCCATAGCTCAGCTGTGCCGGGGAATATATCCCCCAGAGAAGAGAGCTGAACTCAAGTTGTTAGGCTCAGGAGACAATTCAGACTGGACGTGACGCGAAACCAAGGAGACGCCATCACGTGGGCGGAGGACAGCCTGACGGCGGAAGGCGGGAAAACACGGAAGTGTGAGAGACATGAAGAGAACAAATGTTAGTGAAAGGCGAACTTGGGTCAGTACTCGGGTTGCCAGGTTTGGTATGCTTCAAGGTGGGCCAAAACACTTCTTTGTTAAAGTGAATTTAAAGCCAATAACAAAAGTCTAATGTCCAGCCTTTCTCAACCAGGGTGCCACTCTTTACACATATGTGAAGGGGGAAACAACACATTTTTTTTGTCTGGTGTCCCCCCTTAAAAACCACACTGGTCTAAAAATTTAATTTCCATGCATCTCTAATAAAAACACACGCAAAAAGAAAGCTTCAAAATTGCCTTTGCCTGAAAGTGTTCATGTTCAAGTGTGAATAGTAGGCTAAAGTGGAATGAAACTTTATAAAAAAAACTGTGAGCAGGCAGGCACTTAATTGAAGACGACACACGCTGTCTCTTGTGCAATAAAGCAAACATACCTGGCAGTTTGCAATCTTTACAATGTACACTGAGCTGTGCATGTATAGCTCAGTGTGGCATTCTTGGCACCCCTCTGTGCCATGATGAATGAACTCTCATGTGCAGACATGAGAGATGTCATTGCCCGCCATCCACTCAAGACTTCTGAAGATCCGGCACCTGGAAGATTTCAGTGAGGGAGCAATGGAAGGTGATTTAAGTTCCGCTTTAAGATGTTAGGTTAGTTTCAAAAGTAATTTTCAATTCCTGCTAATAGGGTGGCAACCATTTGTCACTGTCTCTCCGTTGTGCTCCACCGATGACATGTAGGCTTATGATGAGGGTTACAAAAGCTGTTTCAACACACACTGCGCAACCACAGTACATTGTTGTGGGTTGTGTTCAGGAAACCCACCCTGAGAAGCAACATGTAGCCATGGCTTAAGAAAATTAACAAATTTAACAGCAGGAGGGATGCCTTAAAAGTTCCAAGATGAAAAATGTGGCACACTGTAGGTGTCGCTTAAGGGCACATGTCTTTTATTTTCACACCTTTGTCCTGAGCTTTGCAATGTTTTAGGAGTAGTAGTAGGAGAAAAATAAGTCATGGATTTTGTCAGTGAAAGTTAAAATAAGTCCCATCATTGGTACAAGTTGGAATAAAATAAGACTCATTGTTGGTGTCAGTGGGAGGTAAAATAAGCTCTATTGTTGGTGTCAATGAGCGTTAAAGCCCAAGTCTAGGCTATTTATTTGTCCTCTTAGCTTCACCATTAAGGGTTATATTGCCGCTAGGGATGCCCCGATACAATTTTTTCCAGACCGAGTACGAGTGCCGATACCTTTCCTCAAGTACTCACCGATACCAATTACCAATACTTCTTTTTAATGTCATGTGACATTTTTCCTATAACAGTACAGACTAATGAATTTAGGATAGTAGTGAAGTGATAGTAGTGAAATCACAGCGCCACCTGTCTCGGCTGTCAGGAACTACACAGAACAGCTGTTCTGTGTTGGAGGGCAGGTTCCATAAAGAGAACCTGTCGCCTCCAAACTATCACATAAGGGATTTTAGTCTCCTATGTAATAGGAAGAACATTAAGGGGGAAAGTAAATAAATAAAAAGTTAAAGAAAATGTAAAAAGTAAAAAAAAAAATATATAAAGATTTAAAAAAGGAAAAGTAAAAAATAAAAATGAAAAAGTAAAAAATGAAACCCTGCTACCCCCGCCATCTGCATGCAAATAAACGCATGCGTAGGACATTCTGCATGTTTAATGAGATTGCAGCTGCCATTCCATGGTGGTAGCCAGAATTCTCTTACACACACATAATGTGCATTAAAGGGTAAGTTCATTTTCCCAGGTAATATGGAAAAATAAAAATTACCCAATGAAATCTGGCCCTGTCTCTCCACTATGTCAGCGGAAGCACCGGTATTAGTATTCAGTGTCGGCGAGATCCGAAAGCAAAAAATCGGTACTCGATACCGAAAAACCGGCATTGGTGCATCCTTAGTTTTGATTAAAACTATTTTTTGTATTGGGACAAGTAGACTGTCGTGAAGGACAAGTAGATTTGGCCCCCGCTTTAGCCCTTGGACAAGTAGTTTTTTTAAAAATTTCCACACCCCTGATATAGCAAGGCAGAATAATACCATCAGCTAGAGAGGACCTCAAATCCCAGCGATACATTATACAGTAATGCAGAATGGAACTGGCTTTAGAGGACTACAAATCCCAGTGATACATTATACAGCAATGTAGAATAATACCATGAGCTACAGAGGATTACAAATCCCATTGATACATTATACAGCAATGCAGAATGGTATGGGCTATGGAGGACTACAAATCCCAGGGATACATTATACAGCAATGCAGAATAATACCATCAGCTAGAGAGGACCTCAAATCCCAGGGATGCATTATACAGCAATGCAGAATGGCACTGTCTGTAGAGGACTACAAATCACAGAAATACATTATACAGCAATGCTGAATGGCAACCGACTAGAGGACTACACATCTCAGCAATACATTATACATCAATGCAGAATAATATGAAACTACATACTCTGTGCAGCTCCGGGGTGCCAGCCTGATGTCTCCAGCGGAGGATCTCAGGAGGGCTGTGTGGTGTCTCGGGGGGGCTGTACTTTCTCTGGAGCCTGTGTGGGGTCTCAGATGGGCTGTGCAGGATCTCAGGAGGCTGTGCGGGGTCTTAGGCGGCTCTCTGGTGTTTTAATAGGGCTATGGGTGGTTTCTGGAGGCTGTGCGGGGTCTTCGGAGGCTGTACAGGGTCTTAGGAGCGCTGTACAGGGTCTTAGGAGGGCTGTACAGGGTCTCACCAGGGGTCCAGTTCCGCAGGTGGCGGGGTTTCAGGAAGGAGGAGATGTGCGTCCGGAACTAAACAGATACCACGGTTCACAGGAAGGGGGGACCTTGGCTTCAGTTTAAACATTTAAAGCGCCGGTATTGGCACTTAGTATCGGGGCATTTTCATGAGTACTTGTGAAAATGCCTGGTATTTCTGCATCCCTAATTGCCGCCTACAAGAATATTAGGGCCCATAAACCCTCCTTTTACCAGCCTGCTCAGTTTTGCTAGTGGGTTTTAAGGAGGATAAACCTTTTTTATATATTTGTTTTTAACTCAGCTGTCCTGTCAAGACTTTGTGAATAGTCACAGTTTTTTTCTACAGTCAACATTTGCTTCTCACCACTCATTCTCACCAGTCAGTCAGCAAGCACAGGTTTGTTCAATTTCTTGAAACATTGGTCATCTCACAGTGATATCTCTTCAAGGCCCGTGTTCCTGCAAGGGCATGCTTGGTTATGCTGTTACAACAACAGAACGTTGCTCTAGGTGTCTTATCTGTGGTTTCGCTTGCAGAGCTGTCCTTAGGTCCTGAACTGTGGCATTTCAGTGACACTGCCTCTGAAGACACTTTATATCTTTATGTGAGTATGCTGTATGCAGCATGGGGGCTTTTTCAGGATCCCCCCCCTCCCCCCCCCCCC
>NW_017308076.1:69089-85467 GCF_000935625.1 Nanorana parkeri
TGATACCCAAGCCTGGCCAGCAAAGCAGTAATATAATTACAACAGTTTTGTATTTTTATTATTTTTATTTCATTTCATAATATATTATGTTGTAATTATATTACTTTATTTATACTTTTCATCGTTACTGCTACTTTTCAATATACATTAAAACTACTAGTATTAGATTGAGTCTCTACCTTTTCCCCCTTCAGAGTGTCTTTTCCTGTGCCGGCCCTGGCGATATGCGAGCTCCGATTATAGAACGCTTTTCCACCTCCTTTGGGCCCCCGGGGGCCCTCCCCCAGTGTTTGCCAGTCTTGCGGGCTTGGTCATTCCCTTTCGAATGACCGGTGACGTCTCACTCCCGGCTCTCTCCACTGACACTAGTGACCTAGGTGTCACAGCCGAGTTAACCCGCCCACCTTCCCTGATTGGTTGATCAGGTGATCTCCCACGTTAGACGCCGCTCTATAAGCCCGCACGGGACAGCTGATGTCTTCAGTGCAGGGCTGGCAACGGCCCCGCCAACAACGGCGGTCCCTGTTGGAGGACCTCTTCCCCCTCAGCTGTCCTGGACTCTACCTCCTTCTCCTCTGTGGACACTCCTCCATTTCATCTTCTAGGTAAGATTAGGTTCTCTATACTCCTCTCACCCTTTGCCAAGTTTCTTTTCACAGATGCAGCTTGCATCTTCCTTCCCCAGGTTCCTGGAAAACTTTTGCACCCCCTGGTGGTTATCTCTTTGGTTGTTCTGGTGATACATCACTTTATATATACATCATGACCCCCTGGCTTTAGTCTTAAAACAGCCCTTTGCCATTATTGCGATCTGTGATCATTCAATATGCTTTGCTAGCTCACTGGCCCTTGATCCGATAGAAGCCAGTACCGAATACCTGGTGACCTCACACTGAAGGGGTAAGACTCATCTAACACTTTCTAATCCCAATCCGATATGCACAAAAATGTTCTTTTTTTTGTGTAATATTTACACTCTGTCTCTTATATGACTCCTAGACTACCTCCCTCTGCTCCTGAAGAAGGCCCCAGGCGTGAAATGCGTCAAGCCTTACATTGCAAGAAATTATCACCCCCATAAGATCTGTTGCTCCCACCTGAGGTTTATCAACCTAACCCTATTTTTTTCCTCTTGAGTTACATACGATGTCATCTTTATATGTATAGGACTATGATCATATAGGTTAACCTTGGTTGTGGAGCACAAGGGTTGATAGGAGTTATTTGTATTCCTTGATGTTATATGTTTTATATATGCTTTCATGCATATCCATTGATTTTAGTAATTTGTTTAATAAATGTATACTTTTTTTTAATAAACCTCTATGAGACTGAAGTTTATTGGATGTGTCCCTTCTGGAGCCATTTAAAAACCCCATATTTTTCTATCTCTTCTCTTTTTTGTTACTAATGTACCAGGGTTGGTCTCCAGAAAGGAAGGATCTGTGCATCTCAAAACAGTTTTGGTCCTAAGATTGAGACAGGAATTATGTCACAGGAAGGGGTGGAACATCGCACACACACTCCATTCTTTTCCTTCCCGTGCTGACCACGAGCAGAAGATTCTCTTAATTTCTGTCTGCACCACCACTTACTGACAAATAGGGGACAGAGCACTACTACCCTTGACCAAGGACCATTATCTGCCACCTGCAGCAATGCTTGTCTTGCAGGTCAGCTGCCCTGCTACTTCTATGGTGATTGGCCTGGTCACCCGCTCGCTCTGAGGTGTGTGAGTATTCCAACTGTACTGCTCTTTGCACCACTCCTAAAATTTGGTACCTTTCATTTTTGGAAATGTTTGGCATAAGAAAGAGGGCAGGGCACCATGAATGTGCTTGTGAACCTATTGCACAATCCTCTTTTGCAGAGTGCTTTGTCTGCATAAAATTTGAGAAGAACAGCTAATTTTGTGACAACTGCATACTTTAAGATGAGCTACCAGTCTCTGCACTGGTTTTAGGAACCTCTCTTGAGCCTTCTGGGATGTCTCCTGTCTGCAGCATAAGGGTGGGTTTGCATTTATAAACATCCTTTCCTGCTCCCGCGGAATTAGGAAAGTTTTCAAAATTGTAACCTTTGATACATGTAAGTGTTCGGGTGGCTATAGAGCTGCCCGATCGACTGTATGGTGTGCCCCTTCCTCCACCCTTGCTGCCGGTTCGGGTGTGCCTATGTATGAAAACGACGATTGCGCCATTAGTTACATAGCACCACGAACGTCAGAGTGCGAGTATTAATTCTAGGGACATCAATCATTGTTAAAATTAAATTGATGAGCGGTAAAAGCTTTTAAAGCATTGCCTATGGACAGTTTTAGGTGTGGTAGTTTTTTGCAATTTTGTGGGAGCACATCATTTTAAAGCTCATTATGTTTGGGGTCAAGTACCCGACATGACCCCATATTTGATCAAAAATTGGGTAATAATACATGTTTCATAGCATAACGTAGGGAAAACAGCATTTTTTATTTTCAAAATTTTCAGTACTCTGTTCTTTAACCTGTTGATAACAGCTATCAGCCGGTTGCCGTTACGAGGCGGCTTTTTTTTCTTTTGCTCTTGCGCGCCCCCTGGCGCGTTCACGAGCAAGCAACATTAAACACACTGTCCATTGGACAGTGTAGTTTAAACAACATTGTTGCAGAGCAAAGTAAATTGGCTCTGTTCAGTGTGATCGCTGTGACCAATCACAGCAGATCACTAACTGTAAACAATGTTGCTGTTTCTAGCGATTTTCTCCTCTTCTCTCACACACTGTTCAGCTGTGAGAGAAGAGGAGACTTTTTTGACAGTGACAGAATACTGTTTTAAACAGCACATGTTTCAGCACACATTTTACTACAGTGCCAGCCTACTGATTGCTAGCAGCGCCATCCCTGCCAGCGTCCTGATTGCGGTCAGTGCCCATCTGTCAGAGTCCTGATTGCGGTCAGTGCCCTTCTGTCAATCTGTCAAAGTCCTGATTGCGTTCAGTGCCCGCCCTGTCAGTCCGTCAAAGTCCTAATTGCGGTCAGTGCCCATCTGTCAATCCGTCAAAGTCCTGATTGCGGTCAGTACCCATCTGCCAATCCGTCAAAGTCCTGATTGCGGGCAGTGCCCATATGTCAGAGTCCTGATCGCGGTCAGTGCCCATCTGTCAGAGTCCTTATTGCGGTCAATGCCTGCCCTGTCAGTCCGTCAAAGTCCTGATTGCGGTCAGTGCCCATCTGTCAATCTGCCAGAGTCCTGATTGCGGTCAGTGCTCTTCTGTCAGTCCATCGGAGTCCTGATTGTGGATCACTGCCGTTCTGTCAGTCCGTCAGTGTCCTGATTGCGGTCTTTGTCAGCCTGTCAGTCCATCAGAGTCCTGTCAGTGCATTAGAGTCCTGATTGTCAGCGGTGCCATCCCCATTCAGAGTTGTGCCAGCCCAAATCTATCTGCGATTGCTATAGTGCCATCCGTCAGTTAGCATCTTCTTTTGCAGGCACTGCCAATATAAGTACCACACAGTACCAGTGCCAGCCCCAATCAGTACAAGTGCGGTTTCAGTAGGTACCATTACAGCACCCACCAGTGTACTAATTGACAGCTTTACCGGTACGGTTTCCAGCGGGTACTGTTACAGCCACATCCAATATCCTGATTAGGAGCAGCACCAGCTCGGTGTCAGCTGTTACTTTTACAACCACCACCAGTATCCTGATTGCCAATTCAGTAGTGCCAGTACAGTGTCAGTAGGTATTGTTGAGGCCATAATCAGTGTCCTGATCACCAGCGAGCAGAAGTACCAGTGACATCCAGCTTTGTAAGTACAAGTACAAGAAAAGTAAAGCCACCACCGAAAATGTCAAAACAAACCTACACTAGTGAGGAGGCGTTTCAAATTCTTAGTGTAAGTGATGAGAGTGATGGAGAAACCTCACAGTCAGATTCAGGATCAGAGTATGAACCTGTGGAAAGTAGCGGTTCATTATCCACCTCTGATTCTGAAGATGAAGTTGTCCCATCTAGAAGAGCCAGGCGTGCTGTGCCAGTCATCACACATCCAGCTGAAATGCAGCAGGCAAGCACTAGCACTGCAGTGCATCCTCATCAAATTGCAAGCAGCAGTAGTACGGTAATCCATCATCAGCCACCCAGAATTAGGCCCCAGAGAGCACGTACTAGTGTGCAATAGGGACTTTCAAATCCATTGTGGCTACCCTCTACTTCAGCAACGCCTGTCCTCCCCCCTATTTACTGCCCATCCAGGAGTTCAGGTTGAGACTGAGAATCTTACAGCTATCCAATTTTTTTATTTGTTTTTTTACTGAAGAACTTTTCAGTTTAATTGTGGACCAAACAAATCTTTACTACCAACAATTTATTGCAAGCAATCCCAATTCCTGCTATGCCAGACCATTTGAGTAGAGACCTCTCACTGTTCCTGAATTAAAAACTTTTCTCGGCCTAACACTGAACATGGGACTCACCAAAAAAAATTTGTACTTCAGTCATATTGGTCCACACAGCCAATCCACCACATGCCCCTGTACTCTGCTACCATGTCCAGGACCAGATATACAATGATAATGAGGTTTCTCCATTTCAGTGATAATCCAACTTGCCCTCCCAGATGTGACCCCAGACAAGCTCCCAAAAATTAGGCCACTTATCAATTTTTTCACCACAAAATTTTCACAAATATATACCCCCCAGAAAAATATCTGCATTGATGAGTCCCTTGTACATTTTACAGGCAGGCTCTCTATAAAACAGTATCTCCCCAGTAAACGTGCCAGGTATGGGGTGAAGTTTTACAAACTTTGTGAAAGAAGATCTGGCTACACATATGATTTCCGTGTGTATGAAGAGAGAGATAGCCAGCTGGAGCCCCCTGGATGCCCATCTTACATTGGAAGCAGTGGAAAAATTGTGTGGGACCTACTATCACCCTTACTCCATCAGGGATACCATCTCTATGTGGACAATTTTTATGCAAGTGTGCCACTATTCAAGCATCTCTTCCTCCAAAAAACCCCAGCCTGTGGTACAATGCGACCAAATCGCATTGGCTTTCCCCAAAATTTAGTCCACAAGAAGCTGAAAAGTGGGGAGTCAGCCAGTATGAGGAATGACAAACTTTTAGCCCTTAAATGGAAGAACAAACGGGACGTTTATGTACTTTCATCTATACATCCAGATACCTCAGTGGAAGTTCAAGGACATTATGGTGTGTTGCCAAAACCTCATTGTGTCCAGGAATATAATCTGCATATGGGTGGTGTAGATTTTAATGACCAGATGCTGCAGCCCTACCTGGCAACTAGAAGATCAAAGTACTGGTACAAAAAAGTTTCAATATATCTTTTTCAATTGGTTTTGTATACCGTATTTTGCGGTCCATAAGACGCACCGGACCATAGGACGCAGGGAGGTCCGGCGCGCCTTATGGAGCACTCGAGACTGTAGCTTCTGTGACAGCTTCTATGACAGAAGCTGTGACAGAAGCTGCAGTTAGTGACCGCTGAGACAGGTGGCATTTCCTTCCCGTGCTGACCACGAGCAGAAGATTCTCTTAATTTCTGTCTGCACCACCACTTACTGACAAATAGGGGACAGAGCACTACTACCCTTGACCAAGGACCATTATCTGCCACCTGCAGCAATGCTTGTCTTGCAGGTCAGCTGCCCTGCTACTTCTATGGTGATTGGCCTGGTCACCCGCTCGCTCTGAGGTGTGTGAGTATTCCAACTGTACTGCTCTTTGCACCACTCCTAAAATTTGGTACCTTTCATTTTTGGAAATGTTTGGCATAAGAAAGAGGGCAGGGCACCATGAATGTGCTTGTGAACCTATTGCACAATCCTCTTTTGCAGAGTGCTTTGTCTGCATAAAATTTGAGAAGAACAGCTAATTTTGTGACAACTGCATACTTTAAGATGAGCTACCAGTCTCTGCACTGGTTTTAGGAACCTCTCTTGAGCCTTCTGGGATGTCTCCTGTCTGCAGCATAAGGGTGGGTTTGCATTTATAAACATCCTTTCCTGCTCCCGCGGAATTAGGAAAGTTTTCAAAATTGTAACCTTTGATACATGTAAGTGTTCGGGTGGCTATAGAGCTGCCCGATCGACTGTATGGTGTGCCCCTTCCTCCACCCTTGCTGCCGGTTCGGGTGTGCCTATGTATGAAAACGACGATTGCGCCATTAGTTACATAGCACCACGAACGTCAGAGTGCGAGTATTAATTCTAGGGACATCAATCATTGTTAAAATTAAATTGATGAGCGGTAAAAGCTTTTAAAGCATTGCCTATGGACAGTTTTAGGTGTGGTAGTTTTTTGCAATTTTGTGGGAGCACATCATTTTAAAGCTCATTATGTTTGGGGTCAAGTACCCGACATGACCCCATATTTGATCAAAAATTGGGTAATAATACATGTTTCATAGCATAACGTAGGGAAAACAGCATTTTTTATTTTCAAAATTTTCAGTACTCTGTTCTTTAACCTGTTGATAACAGCTATCAGCCGGTTGCCGTTACGAGGCGGCTTTTTTTTCTTTTGCTCTTGCGCGCCCCCTGGCGCGTTCACGAGCAAGCAACATTAAACACACTGTCCATTGGACAGTGTAGTTTAAACAACATTGTTGCAGAGCAAAGTAAATTGGCTCTGTTCAGTGTGATCGCTGTGACCAATCACAGCAGATCACTAACTGTAAACAATGTTGCTGTTTCTAGCGATTTTCTCCTCTTCTCTCACACACTGTTCAGCTGTGAGAGAAGAGGAGACTTTTTTGACAGTGACAGAATACTGTTTTAAACAGCACATGTTTCAGCACACATTTTACTACAGTGCCAGCCTACTGATTGCTAGCAGCGCCATCCCTGCCAGCGTCCTGATTGCGGTCAGTGCCCATCTGTCAGAGTCCTGATTGCGGTCAGTGCCCTTCTGTCAATCTGTCAAAGTCCTGATTGCGTTCAGTGCCCGCCCTGTCAGTCCGTCAAAGTCCTAATTGCGGTCAGTGCCCATCTGTCAATCCGTCAAAGTCCTGATTGCGGTCAGTACCCATCTGCCAATCCGTCAAAGTCCTGATTGCGGGCAGTGCCCATATGTCAGAGTCCTGATCGCGGTCAGTGCCCATCTGTCAGAGTCCTTATTGCGGTCAATGCCTGCCCTGTCAGTCCGTCAAAGTCCTGATTGCGGTCAGTGCCCATCTGTCAATCTGCCAGAGTCCTGATTGCGGTCAGTGCTCTTCTGTCAGTCCATCGGAGTCCTGATTGTGGATCACTGCCGTTCTGTCAGTCCGTCAGTGTCCTGATTGCGGTCTTTGTCAGCCTGTCAGTCCATCAGAGTCCTGTCAGTGCATTAGAGTCCTGATTGTCAGCGGTGCCATCCCCATTCAGAGTTGTGCCAGCCCAAATCTATCTGCGATTGCTATAGTGCCATCCGTCAGTTAGCATCTTCTTTTGCAGGCACTGCCAATATAAGTACCACACAGTACCAGTGCCAGCCCCAATCAGTACAAGTGCGGTTTCAGTAGGTACCATTACAGCACCCACCAGTGTACTAATTGACAGCTTTACCGGTACGGTTTCCAGCGGGTACTGTTACAGCCACATCCAATATCCTGATTAGGAGCAGCACCAGCTCGGTGTCAGCTGTTACTTTTACAACCACCACCAGTATCCTGATTGCCAATTCAGTAGTGCCAGTACAGTGTCAGTAGGTATTGTTGAGGCCATAATCAGTGTCCTGATCACCAGCGAGCAGAAGTACCAGTGACATCCAGCTTTGTAAGTACAAGTACAAGAAAAGTAAAGCCACCACCGAAAATGTCAAAACAAACCTACACTAGTGAGGAGGCGTTTCAAATTCTTAGTGTAAGTGATGAGAGTGATGCAGAAACCTCACAGTCAGATTCAGGATCAGAGTATGAACCTGTGGAAAGTAGCGGTTCATTATCCACCTCTGATTCTGAAGATGAAGTTGTCCCATCTAGAAGAGCCAGGCGTGCTGTGCCAGTCATCACACATCCAGCTGAAATGCAGCAGGCAAGCACTAGCACTGCAGTGCATCCTCATCAAATTGCAAGCAGCAGTAGTACGGTAATCCATCATCAGCCACCCAGAATTAGGCCCCAGAGAGCACGTACTAGTGTGCAATAGGGACTTTCAAATCCATTGTGGCTACCCTCTACTTCAGCAACGCCTGTCCTCCCCCCTATTTACTGCCCATCCAGGAGTTCAGGTTGAGACTGAGAATCTTACAGCTATCCAATTTTTTTATTTGTTTTTTTACTGAAGAACTTTTCAGTTTAATTGTGGACCAAACAAATCTTTACTACCAACAATTTATTGCAAGCAATCCCAATTCCTGCTATGCCAGACCATTTGAGTAGAGACCTCTCACTGTTCCTGAATTAAAAACTTTTCTCGGCCTAACACTGAACATGGGACTCACCAAAAAAAATTTGTACTTCAGTCATATTGGTCCACACAGCCAATCCACCACATGCCCCTGTACTCTGCTACCATGTCCAGGACCAGATATACAATGATAATGAGGTTTCTCCATTTCAGTGATAATCCAACTTGCCCTCCCAGATGTGACCCCAGACAAGCTCCCAAAAATTAGGCCACTTATCAATTTTTTCACCACAAAATTTTCACAAATATATACCCCCCAGAAAAATATCTGCATTGATGAGTCCCTTGTACATTTTACAGGCAGGCTCTCTATAAAACAGTATCTCCCCAGTAAACGTGCCAGGTATGGGGTGAAGTTTTACAAACTTTGTGAAAGAGGATCTGGCTACACATATGATTTCCGTGTGTATGAAGAGAGAGATAGCCAGCTGGAGCCCCCTGGATGCCCATCTTACATTGGAAGCAGTGGAAAAATTGTGTGGGACCTACTATCACCCTTACTCCATCAGGGATACCATCTCTATGTGGACAATTTTTATGCAAGTGTGCCACTATTCAAGCATCTCTTCCTCCAAAAAACCCCAGCCTGTGGTACAATGCGACCAAATCGCATTGGCTTTCCCCAAAATTTAGTCCACAAGAAGCTGAAAAGTGGGGAGTCAGCCAGTATGAGGAATGACAAACTTTTAGCCCTTAAATGGAAGAACAAACGGGACGTTTATGTACTTTCATCTATACATCCAGATACCTCAGTGGAAGTTCAAGGACATTATGGTGTGTTGCCAAAACCTCATTGTGTCCAGGAATATAATCTGCATATGGGTGGTGTAGATTTTAATGACCAGATGCTGCAGCCCTACCTGGCAACTAGAAGATCAAAGTACTGGTACAAAAAAGTTTCAATATATCTTTTTCAATTGGTTTTGTATACCGTATTTTGCGGTCCATAAGACGCACCGGACCATAGGACGCAGGGAGGTCCGGCGCGCCTTATGGAGCACTCGAGACTGTAGCTTCTGTGACAGCTTCTATGACAGAAGCTGTGACAGAAGCTGCAGTTAGTGACCGCTGAGACAGGTGGCTCTGTGTTTACAGCGCAACGGTCTCAGTGATGACACAGAGCAGGCGAAGAACGTCTATTGTTCGTCTGCTCTATGGTTATCTCGATCGTCGCCGCTGCTCGGTTTTAATACGAGTGATCTCATTAGATCACTCGTATTAAACGAGCAGTGGCTCCTACTACTCGCCCGGTGCCCGAAACTGCATGTCTCGGGCGTCGGGATTCGCTCCATAAGACGCAGGCACTTTTTCCCCCTCCTTTTGGGGGGAAAAAAGTGCGTCTTATGGAGCGAAAAATACGGTAATTAATTTGTGATGTATAAATCTGTGGGAAGATCTGGCTCTTACCTACAATATCAAGAGGAAATTATTACAGTCCTGATTTACCAGCAAAGCCCTAATCCTGAAAGGCTTCAGTCCGATGCAGTCAGTAGGCTGCACAGTAGGCTGCATGAGAGACATTTCCCCGTTGTTCCTCCTAACGAAGTAGACCGGACACCCCAAAAAAGAGGCAGAGTGTGTAGCAGACATGGAATAAGGAGTGTCACATGTTACTATTGTCCCTCAAAACCTGGCCTCTGCATTAGAGGCTGCTTCCGCCTCTACCATACCTCACTGAGATATTAGTGTAGGTATATGGTGTTCCTGCCTGCTGCCCTGACTAATAATGTGCCTGAATATTGATCTGCTTGCTACCTGAACAGACCCTTGCTTGTTTATTGACCAAGTTTCTGTCTGCTGCCTGGACTGATTCTTTGCCTGGATACTAACCAAGTCTCTGCCTGCCATGTTAACTGACCTTTGCCTGGATACTGACCATGTCTCTGCCTGCCGCCTGAACTGACCTAGGACTGTTTATGGACCACGTTTGTGCCTGCTGCCTGGACTGATTCTTTGCCTGGATACTGACCACGTCTCTGCCTGCCATGTTAACTGACCTTTGCCTGGATACTGACCATGTCTCTGCCTGCCGCCTGAACTGACCTAGGACTGTTTATAGACCACGTTTGTGCCTGCTGCCTGGACTGATTCTTTGCCTGGATACTGACCACGTCTCTGCCTGCCATGTTAACTGACCTTTGCCTGGATAATGACCATGTCTCTGCCTGCCGCCTGAACTGACCTAGGACTGTTTATTGACCACGTTTCTGCCTGCTGCCTGGACTGATTCTTTGCCTGCATACTAACCAAGTCTCTGCCTGCCATGTTAACTGACCTTTGCCTGGATACTGACCATGTCTCTGCCTGCCACCTGAACTGACCTAGGACTGTTTATAGACCACGTTTGTGCCTGCTGCCTGGACTGATTATTTGCCTGGATACTGACCACGTCTCTGTCTGCCATGTTAACTGACCTTTGCCTGGATACTGACCATGTCTCTGCCTGCTGCCTGAACTGACCTAGGACTGTTTATCGACCACGTTTGTGCCTGCTGCCTGGACTGATTCTTTGCCAGGATACTGACCATGTCTCTGCCTGCCACGTTAACTGATCTTTGCCTGGATACTGACCATGTCTCTGCCTGCCGCCTGAACTGATCTAGGACTGCTTATCGAGCACGTTTCTGCCTGCCGCCTGAACTGACCTAGGACTGCTTATCGACCATGTCTCTGCCTGTCGCCTGAACTGAACTAGGACTGCTTATCGACCACGTCTCTGCCTGCTGCCTGGACTGATCCTTTGCCTGCATACTGACCAAGTCTCGGCTTGCCGCCTGAACTGATCTCTGTCTGCTGCTTGTAGTGATCCATCTGCATGTCCCACTGACATTGTTCCAGCCAAAACACCAGTCCCAGCCATCATCTGCTGACAACTGCACTTCTGGAACCACAGGTACTGTTTTGTTTACCCTTTGTTCAGCTTCCTGTAGGTTATCATGGTGCTCCTTGAAATTTTGGGCCCCTCTATGTGGCTAGGCCGCAAAAAAGTCTGACATGTGTGGTATCCCCATACTCAGGAGGAGTAGCAGAATTTGTTTTGGGGTGTAATTCTAAGGATTTCTATGCTGTGCGTTGGCTATATCGTGTTAATTCACAACTTTGTTTAAAAAAAATAATTTTTTTCCCTTTCTTCATTTTCTAAAAACTTGTGGCAAAAAATGAAGTGGTCAAAAAACTCTCCATGCCTCCTTTTAAATACCTTGGGGTGCTTGCTTTCCAAAATGGGATCATTTTGTGGGTGTTTCTACTGAGCCATGGCACGTTAGGGCCTCTAAAAACGCAATAGGGAATCAAATGCGTAATTTATGCCCCTTGAAAGCCTCAAGGTGTTCCTTGGATTTTGGGCCCCTCTATGTGGCTGGGCTGCAAAAAAAAAAGTTTGACATGTGTGGTATCCGCATACTCAGGAGGATTAGTAGAATGTGTTTTGAGGAGTTATTCTAAGGATGTCAAAGCTGTGTGTTATATGATATTTCTAAATTGTCAACTTTGTGTAAAAAAAAAAAAAAGAATTAATTCATTTTCTTTCTTCATTTTCTAAAATTCTGTGGCAAAAAATGAAATTTTCAAAAGACTCAGCATGTTTTTTATCAAAAACCTTTGGGTGTCTGCTTTTCAAAATGGGGTCATTTTGTGGGTGTTTATTCTCTCCTGGCACTTCAGGGCCTCCAAAAATGTGATAGGTAGTCAAAAAAACAAAAGTGCAATTTATGTCTATTCAAAACCTCAAGGTGCTCTTTGGAGTTTGAGCCCCTCTATGGGGCTAGGCCGCAAAAAAGTCGTACATATTTGATATCCCCATACTCGGAAGGAGTAGCAGAATGTTTTTTGGGGGTACAATTTTATGTGTGCCCATGCTGTGTGTTAGGTATATCTTTTTACCTGACAACTTTTTGTAAAAAAAAATCTTCATTTTCTGTGAACGTTTACCAAAACAATTAAACCTAGAAAACACTCAACATGCATATTATCAAATACCTTGGGGTATCTTCTTTCTATAATGGGGTCAGCTGCGTGACTGACAGCTGGCTTTGCCTATCTAGAGGCAGAGCCAGCTGTACCCGCCCCCTCCCCATCCGTTCCGCCAGTCAGCGCTGGCAGATCGGGTGGAATCCAGCCCCTCCCCTGTCACAGCAGAGAGCGTGACAGGATCGAGAGGTGAGCGAACGCCGGTATGTGTTCGCTTACCTCCCGATCTACTGAGCCGACCTGTGACAGTCTCATTGTCACAGGTCGGCTAGAACTATGAGGTGAGTGAAAAGCACTTTTTATAAAATTAATTCAGTATGGCGTTGAATGACTGAATAAATGTCAATCAAAATACCGCAGTGCTGAATACTGAAAAATTACCTGGACAGAAAGGGGGTTTAACCAGGGCCGTCCTTAAGGCGGGGCAAAAGGGGCACGTGCCCCAGGCCTAGTCATTGTTGTGGGGCCCTGTACCCCATAAACTAGAGCCCATGAAACGTTTCTGGACCAGCCGTCTAGTCTGCACTACCCCTTTCTGACGCTAGAGGGCAGCAACCTCCTGTCCATATGTGCAGCAGAGATCTCTGCAGCCCGGGATATCACCTCCCACTCAGCAGATAACTTTTGCACACCCTGCTTCATGGTCCTGCCCTCCTCCCTCCATGGCTGCAAAAAACCTCTGTTATTAACCTTAGTGGTGAGACAAGTTTTTTTACATGCTGGCTTGTGAGTGTGCCATGATACCTTTCTACTGATTATTATTATGATGTCCCCCAGTGTCATTATTATTATGAAGATGTTCCCCGGTGTCATTATTATGATGATGATGTCCCCCGGTGTCATTATTATTATGTCTCCACCAGTGTCATTATTATTATTATGTCCCCCCAGTGTCATTATTATTATTGTGATTATTATGCCTCCTGGTGTCATGATTGTTATCTCCGTCCCCCGGTGTCATGATTGTTATCTCCGTCCCCCGGTGTCATGATTGTTATCTCCGTCCCCCGGTGTCATTATTGTTATGTTCGTCCCCCGGTTTCATTATTGTTATGTTCGTCCCCCGGTTTCATTATTGTTATGTTCGTCCCCTGGTGTCATTATGGTGATGACGTGTGTGTCCCCCCGCCCCCGGTTGTCCCCTGGTGTCATTATGGTGATGACGGGTGTCATTATGGTGATGACTAGGGACAGGACCGGATTTACCCTGCCTGCTGCCCCAAGGCCAGGTTCCACAATGCCGAATACTTGTACTCGCCCAAATGCTCCGATACCTTTCCCGATACCAGAACTTCTGGTCAGACGGAGATTTACTGTGACCGGCAGTGCTGCAAGGGAACATGCAGCCGGGAAGCTGGCTCTGTGCGGTTTGCATGGCTCAATACTGATTGGCCGGGAAGCCGACTTCCCAGCCAATCAGTATTGAGCCGGGCAAACAAATCTGATATGGTGACACGACCCTCACCCTGCTGGCACCTCATTCCTCTCACATAGATCCTTAGCAGCATTCATTACTGTACCAGTCCCTCGGCCAGATACCGCTCTCCGGGATCTAGTGTGTGTACAGCGCTAGCATGATCAGCCCCCAGCCTGCTACTGCGCATGCACAGGATTTTTGAATGAGAGCACTGGCAGTCTGCGTGTCCGCAGTAGCAGGCTGAAGGCTGATCACGCTGGCGCTGTACACACAGGAGATGTGGGCAGATCCTGGAGAGCGGTGTCTGCCCAGCTGGCCGAGGGACTGGTATGGTAATGACTACTAGTGAGGATCTATGTGAGGGGAATGAGATGCCTGCAGGGTGGGGGTCGTGTCACCATATTGTCAGATCTGTTTGGCCATCCTCGATGCCGATTGCCTGGGAAGCCGGCTTTCCGGCCAATCAGCACCGAGCCGGCCAAACAGAATGGAGTCGGCTTCCCGGACAATCAAGAAGCCGGGCAGTGGGTAATGACATGCTGCCTGGCTCCCTGATTGCCCTGGAAGACGGCTCCGAAATATAAATATCGATACTCGATACCGAAAAACCGGTATCGGTGCATCCGTAGTGATGACTATATTTAAAATAATAATAATGACACCGGGGGACATAATAATAATAATGACACCGGGGGACATAATAATAATAATGACTCCAGGGGACATAATAATGACACAGGAGGGACATAGTTATAATGACACGGGGGTGGGCATACTAATGCCTCCAGAGGACATAATAATAATGACACCATGGGACATAATGATAATGACACCATGGGACATAATAATGATAATGACACCAGGGGGACATAATAATAATGACACCAGGGGACATAATAATAATGACACGGGAGGTAATAATAATAATAATGATAATGACACCAGAGGACATAATAATAATATTGACACCAGGGGACATAATAATGATAATGACACCAGGTGACATAATAATATTAATAATAATGACACCAGGGGGACATAATAATAATTACACCAGGGGACATGCTCAGGTGTAATTATTATTATTGTTGCTATTCTATGCAGTGGAAGTGGTAGGTGGCGAATTATCCACACATTTACCATGAAAGTAGAATTATGGGGAGAGTGAAATGCGCTCTTCCCCCTAGTTACTGAAGCAGCCACAGGTTGGCTCTCTTGATTGAGAACTGAGCGATCACATACCGCTGATCACTCAGTTCCTGCACTCACTCTCTCTGCACAGAGCGGTGACTGTCAGTCACGGCTCCTCGCAGGAATACCCCCCTCCCCTCTCTGATTCTCCAACGCTGACTGGAGGGATGGAGTCAGCTGTCAATCAGGTGGTGGGGTGGATCTGGACAATATTTTTTGGATCCATCCCAGCTGCAGCTGTCAGCATATAGCGGGCAATATTGCGTGGGGGGCCCAAGAAAATGTTTGCCCGGGATCCAATCAACATTAAAGACGGCCCTGGGTTTAACACCCCGGTCATCAAGTGGTTAAGATGTTTTCAAGACTCTGCCAAGTACTGTATATAATACTGCTATAAGTTTTCAAACATCCTGCTGTGCATCTGATGTTCTCTGCTTTTTGTTGACGTGTCAAACTTGGCTGTGTTCTAGTGGGGCGTTGTATGAAATGCGTCATCTCTCCACCACTGATATGATTTAAAACTGACCATGTTTGCCCATTTGTGAATTTTGGCACTGTGTTCAGTATGACTTTCCCATTCAGTTTGGAGTTCATCAGACCTCAATATTGTCACCCGACAACCTCAAAACTTTTTGGCTTGTAGCAAACAATTGAACTATTTGTTAACCCTAAGTGACCTATTCCCACTGGTGCATTGCTTTAAAGCAACGTGTGTGGTACTGCACCACAACAGTGTTAATGGTCCCTAATTGGTGTTTAACACTTTAATTTTTGTACCTTTTGCTCTGAAATACTTCCTGTACCACGAGCCACACCAGAGAGGCAGGAGTGACGAAATGAAGACGTGGCTGTGAAACTGGTGTAGAAAGGAGGGGGTTTGTGTTCTTAAATGGGGAGGGTGCAGCCCTGCTGCAGGAGAAAATTAGGGGTGCACTGAAATTAAATTTTGAAACTGAAAAAAAAAAAATTGTCAGGCCGAAACCGCAATTTTTTTTTTCCTAACCTTTTTAACAATGTTTTTTTTTAACTATATTGAGGGATCAAGTAGGATTATGCCAGTATATGAGCAGAGATCACAAACGCCAAATAATAGGGGAAATAGGGGTTAATGTGGAGATCTCAACAGAGAACAGGGATCCTATAACATCAGAACTGAATGCACAAGATTTTAATGTACAGAACAGCAGCCAGAGTGTGAGCAACAAGAAAATTCTATGCACTGCTAAAAACTTGAAATGCATGTTCACAAATGCTAGACATTTGGTGAACAAAATGGAGGAATTGAAACTTTTACTACTCAAAAGAGAAGTATGACTTTGTGGGAATTTCAGAAACCTGGCTGGATGGCTCGCATGACTTGGTGGCAAATATCAGGGGATATTCATTATTTTGAAAGGAGAAGGAAGGAAG
>NW_017308076.1:85787-89443 GCF_000935625.1 Nanorana parkeri
GGGACAGTGCTGAATCTTTATGGTTAGGAATTAAAATGAATTTAAAAAAAAAAGTAATTATTGGTGGGAATATGCTACAGGCCCCTGAATATAAGGGAGGAAGAGGTGATTCAACTATTTACACAGATAGGAATCTGTGTAAATAGTTGAATCACCTCCTCCTCCCTTATATTCAGGGGCCTTATGCAATCAATGTTATAATTATGGGGGACTTCAACTTTCCTGATATTGATTGGGCAAATTAAACCGCACACTTAAGTAAGGCCCGCACATCAACACATTGTGTGATAATTTTATCGAACAAATGGGGGAAACACCAATTAGAAAAAATGCTCTGTTGGATTTATTAACCACTTCCGCGCCACAATACGGCAGCCCACCGAAGTGGTTAAAACAAGAACACGGCTGCTGTCTAGATAAAATTGAGGCCCCGGCTGCAAAATGGTAAATGCGATTTAATATTAAAAAATGTAAGGCTACGCACATGGGAGCAAAGAACATGTCTGCAAATTACTACTTAGGGGGTGCTTCATTGGGGAAGTTGGACATGGAGAAAGATCTGGGGGTGCTCATAGATCACAGACTCAGCAGTAGCATGCAATGCCAAACAGTGGCCAGCAAAGCAAACAGGATAATATCTTGCATTAAAAGATGGATTTTGGCAAGGGATAAAAACCACAATTTTACAACTTTATAAATCACTGGTTTGGCCTCGCCTTGAGTGTGCAGTTCAGTTTTGGTCACCTATCCTCCGGAAAGAAGTCCTCGAGCTTGAGGGAGTTCAGAGAAGGGTTACAAAATTATTAAAGGGGATGGAAGGCCTGAGCTATGAAGATCGCCTCCAGAAATTAAACTTGTTCTCCTTCGAAATGAGGCACATATGAGGAGACCTAATTGCAATTTTCAAAATCATTAATGGGGACGACAATCTTAGGAACAAGATGTTTACACCGAGAACTTGATTGATGACACGAGGACACAACAAGAGGTTAGAAGAGAGGCAGTTTAATCTCAGACTTCCCAAGGATTTTTTTTTTACTGTGCGAGTAGTAAAAATGGAATTCCCTACCAGTCAGTAGCATCTGCTAATAGCATAGATACATTCAAGAAACTTTTAGATGAGCTTCTTTAGTCATTAAATATTTAAGGATATTGGAACTACTAGAGCCAAGTATACACACACACACACACACGTTGAAACTAGATGGACCCATGTCTTTATTCAACCTTACCTACTATGCAAATATCTGGTAAAGTGTATTTCCACTTTTGCAGCCAAATTGGGATAACACCTACTTTATATATTTGTTACACATTTCTCATTCACACAGCAATAACTTGCATAACTAGTGCAAAAACTTGCATAAAACATGGAGTCAATCATGAAAGAAAAGATGTTAACAGACTGTGTGGTCAAAAGCTACAGCTAGGGACCCTGTGTCCACCTTGATGGACCTAGTCACCCTAAAAAAAGGCCCGAGATATCGAAGCCATGCATCAGTGATGCCTCATTCACTTCCTAAGCCCCAACTACAGGAAGAGCCCAGGAAGCAAAGGGCCCAAAAAGAAAAACAAACCCTGGCACTAGAACACACACGTAACCACAACCTACTTTTCTAGCCTGGCAAATCATCAGAGCATCTGTGGAAGACTAACAGGGTTATTTACAAAAGGGTGAAGAGTTTGGAGAAGTGAACGATTTGGAAAAATTCTCCAATTCATTTCACTTTCCAGTTCAGCCATTTTGGCCTAAATTGTTCACTCCTTCTGCCTTCTCCAAACTCTTCACCCTTTTGTGAATAACCCCCCAAGTCTTTATGCTCTATAATCTATAGACCCAGGATTGGTGCTCTACCATGACAGAGTACAGACTCTCATGCAGGCAAACGTGCAGGTGTGCCAGTGCAGAGACAAGCACATTTTCAGTAAAGAAATACTGAATTTTTAGCTAATTGGAAAGGCTATCCAGGATTTCAGATATATGGTCGGACCAGCACCTGTTTGACTGAAGAAAAATTCTACTTGAGAGATCTTGATTCAGCAGAGCTGTAGAGAGACATCCTTTAGCCTTAGGACACCAAGGATACACAGAATTGGGGGGTTATGGCCACTAGAGAAAACTGGCCCCATTTCTTTTCCTCTTGTTTAAAACTTAATGTTAAAATCGTCCTGTAGGAGGCAGTATAACCCATGCGTATTAACTATCCTTTGCATGTTTTTACCTTTTTTCATCCATTTTGGCATCTAATTGCTGCCTCTTTGCATCCACTTCCTGTCAGTGATGTCTGCATTGTATTTAGAAGAGTGTTTTCCAATTGTGAAAACAGTGGACCATGCCTGTATAATGTATGCTGAAATGGCCATTTGTAGCCTCAATCAGAAGCCCATGTGACAGTATGACAAGGCTGAAAATCAATTGAAAGACAGGGTAAGAGTGTTGGCACAGGAAGTGCATGAACAAGGATCAATGGCAGGATCACCAGCTAATATGTTTATGAAAACTGGACACTGAAAATTATTAAAAAGGGCTTTTGCAATTGCTTGTTAAAGCGTATGGTATCTTAGCGATGGCGTTGGCATATGCTTTAATTACAAACTTGTACATGTCAAATTAAAAAAGAAAACCACACACTATTATTAGCTACAATATATTTTATGAAAAGATAACACAGATAAATGTTCAACAATAAGAAACGTAGGTAAAAGATGTAACATAGGTAAAAGACTATTTCTTTTCATTTGAAGATTGTCTGAAAAGGTCAGTAAGAGTTCTTTGAAACTTTGAAATAGCCGGAATGCAATATTGCATTACATGGCAGCATATCAGCATGAAATGTATTTTTTTAATAACTGTAGTTAGGTACAGTAAAAGTGCTATTGTGTAAAATTTCTTATGTGCACATATGATCCCAGTTAATTTAAAATAAAAATAAACTGTTACAACCATATTTGGTCCAGAAACACACAACCATGATCTGAACCGATGACTCCAAAATACTGAGGTCACTTTTAGTTGTTTCTCCATATTTAGCATTTCTAGTTGTTATTCTTTTCAAATGCATACTTAGAGACAATTTGTTCCTTTTAAGTGCTTCATGTGTTCAACAGGCAGGCATACTTCTTGTGGAAACACATATCCTCAAATATTATTCTTCAGTTACATTTCAGTGTCACCAATGAGTGTCTATTTACATGTACTTTCATTAGATACATATGTGATACTGATGAACTCTAACTATGACATGTATCATATCTAATGAATATCACATTGCAATTTAATATATTTAAACTGTAATATATATATATATATTTATTAGGGATGCACTGATACCATTTTTTCGTTATCGAGTACAGATATTTTTTTTTTTTTAGTACTCGCCGATACCGAAAGTCCCATTAGGAAGCCGGGCGGCGAGTCATCACACGCTGCCCAGCTTCCATAATGGGACTTTCTGTATCGGTGAGTACTGAGAAAAAAAAATAATATCTGTACTCTATAAGCCGGGAAGCCATCTCCATGCTCCCTCGTCAACAAGTGATGAGGGAGCATGGATCTGGCTTCCCGGGCCAATCGGGAAGCCAAGGGGCAAGTCATTACCCACCTTCCCCCCCCCCCCCCCCCCCGCCCCCCCCCCGGTACCCAGAACCCCCTCCCG
>NW_017308076.1:90192-121812 GCF_000935625.1 Nanorana parkeri
CAGAACTTCCAGTATCGGGATAGGCATCGGGAGCATTTGGGCCAGTACGAGTCCTGGCCCAAATACTCGGTATCGGTGCATCCCTAATATATATCACTAATTCCACTTCAGAAACGTCGTAGTGTTAATTTTCTTTGCAGAAGGTTGCAGGCAACGCTCTGTATTCAAACATAAGTGTACTAATGATTGTCAACAAAAGTCTTAAGTTTGCAATCCTGTATATTTAACAAATAACAGGGACTCCATCAGTGTTGTAGATCATTCCTGTGGTCGGTTCATAAGTTCCTGCAAGGTAGTAAAGATCTTCACTGTCTAGGTACTTTTTTGTCTTTATCATCTGCTCATACTGTGCCAGCTCTACAACCAAGCACTTGTGGGAGACCGTCTGCACATCATTTTCATCGACATGAGATGACCGGTACAGTGCCCTCTGCAACAAAAAAATATTGTAATTTGTTTTTCATCAGTTTTGTTTATGGAGAAAAATTGTTAATGTTTCTATTTTTATTAACAGCTAGAAAATAGTGTACGCATAAAACAGCTGTACAGAAAAAGGACATATTGGTGGATACAGATTTCTTGATCATACAGTAGAGGACACAGGCAAATCGTGGACTACTGTGGGTAATATGCAGGTATCATCAGGTGATGTGACATTGGTCAGAGCTGTGACCTCATATATCCCCTCCAGGAAATCCTCAGTTTTTTGTAAGTGCCCTTAGGTGATGGACATGTTTCTTTCTCTCTCCTGAGAGGTGTTTAGTTTTACCTTACAAGGTCTTCAATCTTCAGTTTCTTCGACTGCACGTGGCCACCTCGACATAGGTGCAGTTTTTGGATCAGTGCCCAAGGGTGGGAGCTTTGAGGGCCTTACCAAGACCCTGCAAGGACAACGTCAGAAGATGAGGGGCCGACCTGTAAATGTTGCTTTCAGCATTGGATCCTGTGTGGGCGCCCACCTTTGGACATTTGTGTGTGTTGGGTTAGCTGCAGAGTGCTATACAGGTCCAGGGCAGTGGCATATCTGCATTAGTGTGACCACGTCCCTGAGGACCCCCTGGAAAAGGCAGTTTGCTCGTCTGAAGCAAGCAAAGCCAAGGTGCGAGCAGGTGTCCCCTCCCTTCTGTCTTCGTGGATGAGTCCCCCCTACACTAGCTTAAACCCCCCCCCGGGCCTTTACATTTTCCAAACATTGCACCTTCACGTGACCCATGCAAAATCTGCCGTGTTTGCAGCCTCCTGAAGCCAGAAAATGTGTCTGCTGTTACAATCCTGTTTGGATCCTCAGCAGCCATATTGGGACTCCCTAGGCTTCCCAAGCATGCTCAGTCCAGGCTGCTGTGGCCATCTTGCTAAGCCCTGTGGGATCTGCTAGTCTGGGCGTGCCCAGTTAAGGATTCTGCAGCTGGTAGCCATCTTGGAAGGGGGCATGGGCTCCAATCACATGCTAAAGCCCCATGTTTTGTGGAATCCATTTCCATTGATGACCAGAGTGCATTTCTGAGGTGCAAGGACCACTGTGACCAATATCGGGACCCTTGGTGTTGGTATTGTGAGTACCCGTTTAGGGCCCCTCAGCATGACAGGCTGAAAACTGAAACAGCCTGAGGGCACACAGACTACTATCTCTGCAGCTCTCCACCTCTAGGTCTATGACCGCTCCACAGCTCTTTTGTAAGCTCTGGTCTCTTCGAGGTTGTGAAACCTGGTACCAACCCCTCCTCTCAATGATGGAGAGTTCCCACTTACACAAGTGGGGGGACCTTTGTTCCCCTTTACGGTTATCTGAGATTGAAAAGTCCAGATCATGTGGGAGCGCAGGGTTCTACTTCAATCTGTTCTCAGTTCCCAAGCGAAATGGGAGCATACAGCCCATCCTGAACCTGAAGTCACTAAGCTAGTTCTGTATGAAATCAGCTTGCTTCATAACTGCCTCCCTCCTGCAGGGAGATTTCTTTGCATCAGTGGACATCAAAGATACTTACTTGCATGTGCCAATTGACCCTTCGCATCAATGCTGTCTGCATCCTGCTTTGGGAAATAGCTTTCAGTTGTGGCTCTACCCTTTGGCGTGTCCACAGCTCCGCTGGTCTTTACCGGGGTGTTGGCGCCAAGCCTTGCCCCTCTCCATTCTCTTGACTTTTGCATTGTGGCTTATATGATTGACCTTCTCCTGATTAGATTTGCAGCTACAGGCTGCTATCTGATTTGGGGTTTTCCTTTGTTTTTTTAGTTATGGGCCTTTGGCAGTTTTTCTGGGTGCCACCCCCCTCGTGGCATTGCTTGTGTACGTCCCAGTCGTCTATAAATTGCCTATACTATATGATCAAAAAAAGCAGGATTTTTCACTTACCAGTAAAATCTGTTTCTTGGAATACAGTACAAGACACAGCACCACCCCGTCTATATCCTCTACTGCCTGGAGTGGGAGGATTATATGATGTTACAGCTCTGGCTAGTGTCCAATCACCTAATGATACCTACATATTACCCAGTCATGTATGAATTGCCTTTTTCCTATACTAAACTCCAAGAAACGGATTCTACTGGTAAGTAAAAAATCCTGCTTGTTGTTTCTAGAACTCAACTACACAATGGCTTACTGGTTCACATTTTTGTTAACCATGGGTCATATGTATTGCCTATGATCTCTTCATTTACAAACTCAAAGCATCCATGGCAAAACCTATGTACTATTAACCATAAACTGTTTCGCTTTGCCAACATAATATGATGACGATTGTGTTCAATAAACAGATTGGATCATAGGCATCTTGCAGTGTGCTTTCTGTTTCATCATAAATGTATAAACCTTATATGTTTGATCAATTCAAAATGTAAACAGACATTTGTGTCCATGAGGTTGTAGGCCGAAAAGAGTATTTCCAATAACATAGCTGGGGGTGCAAGACTAGGTGCATCAATCCATCCTTTCCATATCATTGTACATTTTTAGAGGTTAGCTCTATGTTGGCATGTCAGTTTCTCAAAATGGAATTTGGTATTTACCTTCTCTATCCACCTTTTAAAGTGGGTGGGTTGGCCAAAAGGCAGTGTTGTATTAGTGCTGCCCTAGTAAATTATAAGGTTCAATTAATCCCAGCTCTATCCAAGAATCCTTATCTCGTAATTCTAGAATACTTGTGATTTTTGGTAGCCACGTTTTAGAGCCCTAAAAGCAGGTTCTTTACTGATGTGGATGCTTAGTTCACAGAACAATACTGACTGTTAAGTTCAGAGCAAACTTTTCTTGACGTAAGACATATGAAATAATAAAATATGATAAAGTATTACTATGATTACTGTGTGAGCCCTAGGGTTAAATATAGGGATGTTCAGATACCAGTGCCGATACTTGCCATTTTCATGAGAACTACTATCTATCTATATACAGGTGAAACTCAAAAAATTAGAATATCGTGCAAAAGTTCATTTATTTCACTAATGCAACTTAGCCGTCTACATGCAGGACCTAAAGGAGGCACAACAAGGCAGATGGAGGCAACATTGCTCCACCACCAGAAATCAGATCAACTATGCACTGTAAGTCCTTCTTCTCTCTGCGTTACACCACTGACCTTAGGGTGTGTTTAGGGGCGGAGTTAAGGCCGGGGTTAGGTGAGGCAACTGGTGGCGAGTAACTCTTAAGGCCTGGCTAGTAGCTCAGGACTTGAAATTTTAGGAGGCACAAATCCCAGAAGCTCCGTAGCCAATGCTCCTTACAAATGACAGCTGCCTTCTAACTTTTGAGTTTTTCTCTAGTCTAGGAGCTGGCAAAGTATCTGTACTTGTTATCTGAACATTCCTAGTTAAATACAGTACCAACAGCTACAACTCACCTCCATAAAATCTTTCCTTTGTATGGAAGGCTGCAGACTGGCTGTATTCGCTTTGCCAGTTTGTTGCTCCCAATTCTAGTTTAAGGAAAAAGGAAAAAAAAAATCCTAAAATCCTGTTTTGGTCACATACAATTCAAGACAACAAAATATTTATATATGGGGATCAAATGCCTACGTAAATAACACATTTCAGTTTTATTTAAGATTTCTATTAAAATAAAAAACAGTGTCATCAAAAGTGTGTTTTTAACTAAATATCACAGAGAACAAACCTTTCTATATACAGTTTTGACTAATAAAAATGTATATTTACTTTAATTAGGGCTGTTAGATACAACATGCCAAATTTAAAATGTCAAATCTGAGCAATATAACCCAAGGAAGGGCTGCTTTAGTTCTACTGAAGGCCAATTTTATTTTAAACTTTAAATGTATAATATACTACACTTTTTTTTTTATTTTATTTTACCTATTTTATTTTTTTTTTTATTGGTAATCCCATAATCTGCACATAAATGCTGTCTTATTCCCAGTAGAACACTCTACTCACTGTAGGTAAATATCTATGGTTTCCCTAGAAACTACAGTCTACTTAACTTACCTTGCTATCATTTAGCTTTTTTGCAGGACAAGTCTCCTCTGGATGATAGAACCATTTCACCCTCACAACCATGTTATTTCCCCAGGACTCCCACATGCTTTGAATGCATCCTATGTAGGGTAGATTTGGGCGTCCAGCAGATAAGAACACAGCGCAATCCCCAATGCGAATAATTTCCTTTCCACGGACTATTGCCTTGTAGAATAACTTCCGGGCCTTACCCTTCATTCCTCTCCTCTGTGAAACCATAAATACATACATTCTGGTAAATGCATTAAATTAAAAAAAACAAACTACAAAAAAGTAATAATATCTAACTCTTTGTTTATGACATTCGGGATGATCCTGAAATTCATTACCTATAATATTTAACAATAGAACATCCACCTTTCCCCAGTCTGCCTCTGGAAAGGGTTTCTGTAGTCCTTAACCACCGCACACCCAGTACACTCAGATAATCAAGTGTAATAAACTCAACTTCAATTTTGGATTATACCATTTCATGGTACACAACCACAAATTGCACACAACACACACGGAGACATGGCCCCTTTGTAAGGTGCAACTGACTAAGGACAACTGGATTGGTCGCTGTCAAATCAGGGACTCAAGGCAGACCTTTGAATTAATATAGGTAAGCTCCTAATCTCCCCTCACAGACCCTGCTCTGACTCTTAATATTAACGGCTACTCAGTTTCTCCTGGCATTATCTGTAACAGCTGATAATTAATGACAAACTGTCAATTCATTCCATTGTTCTCCTACTATTCTCTTGCCACCTTTATCCTTCCCATAATCCTATCTGCCACTGTCCAGATTGCACTTTTGTTTCAGCATTTCTAAAGGTAACTGCTCTACACTCTTAGCCATTTATCAAAAGAACACACAAGTATTATTGTAATCTCTAAAACAGCAATCCAAAATAGGTTCAAATATCCTCACTACTAGAAGTCCCACGTTCACCATATTAAAATATGCTAGAAATATTAGATATGTACCTGAATTTTATACTTTTACATCTATTATTCGTTTTTTTAATCTTTTCGCATTATGTGAAACCTAAAATTCTATACTTTTTATGAGGTTTTATGATCAATAACTTCTTAATATATGTGTATTTATTCCACATGTTGGGGAAATTTATCAAAACTGGAGCAGACAGAATCTTATTAATGTGGAAATTGATCCGGTACATTTTTGTTCATAAACGTTTAGATATAGCTTTCTGTGCATTGACCCACCCAACCAACCCTTAATTTGGGTTGGCCATCATGGAGATAAAGTGAAGAGTATCCACTCATGATACTGGAAACAGTGAGTAATGCCAAGAAAAAGCACAGCCTGCGTGTATTTGTGTACAACTTAGCCTGATAGGTATTTGCATGACGTGAAGGTCATACGTTTTAGTGAAACTGGCAACTAGTGTTATTGGCTATATAGTGCTGTATAGTCCCCTGGGGACTAGTGTTTATGGGGACTCATATTAGGGGTTATATAGCGGGGGCTATTATGAGGCGTATAATATGGAAAACCAATGCAGAACACCCAGTTCCGCAGAGAAAGGTCTCCAAAGGGCTGGCAAGTTGGTAGGCCCCAATAAAATGATTAGTAGTTCCATCCTTAAACCTACTTCAATATCTGAAAGCAGTCATGTTGCCACCTAAAGGAATTTAAAGAAAAGACAATACCTGTAAAAGAATGCTATTAATACGTACCTATCCCGTCGCCTATGCTGCCAATCCTTATGGTTTTGAAGAAGGGTTACTGCTGCTGAAGAATCTTCTGCATGCAGCACTTCTGGGAATTTTAGATGCCTTTTTCCCCGCTTTGAGCTTTCTGGTTTCATCTGCCGTCCCCTATTTCATTACTGTTCATGTAGGGGCAAGGCAAAGGAATCTCAGCACTTAGTGGGGGACCAGGTATCTGACACACCCTGAAATGTGTCTGATGCAGAACACTCTTCCGCCAACGGTATCTCTTCACTGCCATGGGCAGCGGGGACAGGTAAGTATATCTGTCATTCCTTCTTTTCCTTTAGGTGGCAACAGGGTCACTTTATTTAAAAGACCGCAGCAGAGAAAAATATAAATTTTTTGTTTGAAAGCAAAAATATATTTTTATGTTTATAACTATATCATGCTAAATATATACCAGAGTTTTTATATAAAATTAACTAAAATGTTTTCATTTAATAGCAGTAATAAGCGGCTGACAACAGCTATTAACCAAAAATCCGGGTGCCCCCCTCCCCCTGCCCTCTCCATGCTTCTCCTCGGATCCCCGCTACTCTCCCCCACCTGTATGGTCTGAGTCAGTGGGGATCCACTGAAGCTGGCAGGGGGGGGGTTCAGGATGACGGCATCTGTGCGTAACTGAGCAGAGGATAGGTAAATATCTGTGCTTACTGATCCGATCCTCTGTGTGCAGAGCAAACACTGGAGTGATTAGTTTGTAAACAACTGGGGACACATAGTACTATGTGTCCCCAGTTCATTCATGACTTTCTCAATGGGGAGAAGCACTCAGTGGGCTTCTACCCATTCAGAAACTGGTTGATTGTACTGAGAGCTTTCCATTGATTTAGAACAGAGACTGCAGAAAAAAAGATTGAGGATTCTGTGCCCTCAATTTATTTTCCCATTTCAAAGAAAAAAATTAAATGAAAATGTGTATTTTTTTACGGTTTAATTTTGATTTGACAAACATTTGCGCAATTATCGCAGGACCTACTAAAAAATAGTAGCACCATATTTTTATTCTACCAGGCCTGTGCTTTCAGAAAATATATGGTTTGGGGGGTCTTTTACAAACGCTAGCAATGCAGCAGTAGAGAATCAAAGCAATGGGAAAAAATGGTGAGGCCAGCTGGAGGTTAAAAGTGTTCCTGAGGGCTTGGCAGCGAAAGGGTTAAAACATCCAATTACCTGAGTGGGCTTTCCAAACCACTTCCAAAGCTGTCTAGCAGGCAGAAAAGCAGCAATTTTTGGCCTGTTCTCTACTGAGGGTAGTCTCTGTCTTTTCGCCAGCTCCTTGGTTGTAGGGAGGTGTATTCCTTCCCTTTTCTTTGGTTTGCATTTACTACTTTTCAATTGCTCCGGCTTTTGTTGCTTAACTTGCACAGGCGTCTTAGAAGTGCTTTCAGATTTCACATATTTGCAGCTCTGCAATTGAGAAGTATCTGGAGGAACAGAAGCAGTCACAGCATCATCTTCTGAGCTGCTGGAGGATGCTTCATCTGTTAAAGATGATGATGAACTGGAACTAGAGGATGAAGATGATGAAGAAGAGGAGGAGGAAGAAGATGACGACGAGGAAGAGGATGAAGAACTGCTGCTGGTAGATGATGACGATTTAGGTGTTGAAGATCTTGAGCTACTAGAGCTATGATGATTTTTGTTCGGTCTTTTGCTTGGCCCATCTTCCTCCTCAGATTCCGAGCTGCTGTTACTGCTCTCCAACTGTTTTTCAGTCTTCTGAGCTCCATTTTTGCTTCCAGATCTAGTTTTTAAGTTGCTGCTTGTATGGTCAAAAGCTTCAGACACTAAAGACTGCTTTGCTGTGCAAGGCTTTGATCCAGAGGACTTTTGTTTCGGTTTGCTGGGACTCACACTAGAATAACATTCACCTATCCCTTTCTTACGATCTCTTTTTGTTGTATTATTAGAATTCTCACGCCTCATCATCGCTTCTTTTGTTTTTTTTGTCTTAGGTGACATAACTCCTTCGTGGTCTAACTTCACAAGTAGTTGAGCTTCGTTTTTACGATAGCTGCTGCCAAATGAAGCAAACTCTCTTTGTTCCTCTAGTTTCTGTTTGCTTTTTGCTTTTACTTTCCCTTTTAAAACATCTTGGTTTAATCCAACTCCAGTTATTTCATGGTACAGCTCCCCACTAACCAAGCTCTTAGACATTGAGCGAGAACAATAGTTTTTGTTCATTTTAATTTTTTGATGCTTTCTAACATTTGGTTCAGTGGGATTCTCTGGTGGTACTTGAGGACATTCTAAATCTACATCTGAATGCATCAGATCTAGCTGCTTTTCTTCCATCTTCTTGGCTGTCCGTGAGGAATCTTTGAATATATTTTCTTGAACGGTTGCGTCTTCTGCAAGAAGAAATACAACAGAAAAAAAGGAATTAAAGAACACAATAATCCACATATGGTCTTAGAAACCATTTATCCAGTTAGTATGATTTCAACTACCAAATTTAAACTAAATTAAAACTGTAGACATGATAAAAAAAAAAATCCGTCTTCTAATGTAAAAACTATCTACACCCTTCGCAACATTTACAATGCAAGAAAGTCCAAGGCAGGGGTATTCAAGTACATACTTTTTGCATCAACTCTCTAGTGAAAATACCGGAATTTTGTTTTGCTGCGGACTACATAGATACGTCATGAGTCATACGTTTTATTATGTAAATCTGCCAAGAACTGCAACATAACATACCTACTTAACCCTTTCATGACCAGACTTTAATGTTTTCTTAAACTTAGTTGCCCAGACCAAGATTTGTAGTGTCCGTATGCGGCAGTTAACTTGACAATATCTCTAGGAGTAATTTTTCAGCTTGACATCAAGTCTGAGGACTAGGAACACACAGTTGTGCATTCCTAGTTAGCTGTTGAAAGGCTAATTAATGTTTTCATGGCAAAGGGCTTTTTTTTCATAATCATAATTTTATTACATTTTTAAATGACTTACATACAAATAAGTATGAAATAAGAGCAAACAGGACAATCATCTGACATTTCTGGGCTTAGCCCGTTAGTGACATGAATTCCAATTACATCCCTCAAAAAAGTGTCCAGCTGTATACCAGAACACCATCAATATCATAGAACAATGTACAAGTTGTAGAAACGCTCAAGGTATACACCCAATTCAAGGAATGATATGGGAAGCTTGGAAGAAAGCAAAATATAACATTGCTTGCAGTAAAAGGTCCCGGCCAGGAGACCCTAGTCAAAAGGGCATTTTTTTATGTGGATGTGATTATGAAGGAGTAAAAGTGCACAAGTGCCAAGACGATGGACATTAAAGGAGAACAATGGGGTTAAGGCTTTTCCCCATAGTTCTCCTTAGGGTAACGGGAGGACACAAACTAGCGTCCTCCCGTCACCCTAGGCTCAGTATACCGCGAGCTGTAGCTCGCGGTATACTGAGACGCCGCAGTATACCGCAAGCTGCTGCTCGCGGTATACTGAGACGCTGAAGCAGATCCCGACAATTGTGCCGGGATCCGCCCAGCTGCCTGACAGCTGGCTCTGCCTATCTAGAGGCAGAGCCAGCTGTACCCGCCCCGTTCGTTCCACCAGTCAGCGCTGGCGGATGGGAGGAGGGAATCCAGCCCCTCCCCTGTCACGGCAGAGAGCCGTGACACGATCGAGAGGTGAGCGAACTCCAGTATGTGTTCGCTCACCTCCCTATCTCCTGAGCCAACCTGCGACAGTCTCATTGTCACAGGTCGGCTAGAACTACGAGGTAGTACGCCCATGTCACATCACATGACACGTTCGCAAAACTCTGGCAAAAGCTGGAAGTATCCGAGGTGCCAGTGCAGGAACAAGAAAGGTAAGGCCCCTTTCACATGGCTGGTCCGATTGAGTCCACCTGTCAGTTTTTCAGGTGGACCCGATTGGATGCCCAATGTAAGTCTATGGGCCCCCGACTCTGGCCAGGTCGGGAAAAACAGACTGAGCAGAAATTTGTTTCACCGGACTAGATTGTGCCAGATCGGGGGTAATTTGATGTAAATGGACATATGTCTGTTTACATCCGATTCCCCATAGACAGACACTGGGTCCAGTAATTGCAGTTTTACTCCATTTCAAGAAATATTGCAGATTATTATTTTGCGTCTATTTTTAAGCAAGCAGGTAGAACTGTAGGCTCTAATATTTTGGTTTTCTATTGATTAAAGAAGCCTGTAGTTTACACAGCTAAGAGACTTAACAATGACTCATACCTAATTAGAGCGTGCAGTCTGAAGCTTCAAATCAGATTGTGTCTAAGGATTCTGTCACACTTGTGCAGTCCAATGCTATGCATTATTAATCGTTATGCTGTGCATTAACTTGCGCTAAGGCACTGCATTGGAACTGCATCATTTGCACTACAATGGACCTGCGCAATCTGTGCTGAGGGAGTGCAACACAATGTACTGCAAAGTGGATGTCCACTGGTCTAGTACGTTGCAGTGCTATTCAAAATGAATGACACCACAATGCAGTATGGTATATGCTGACTCTATGGCTTAATAGAAAATATAATGTATGTAGTAAGCGCATATTTTGAGGTATTGCGACAGTGCTTACATTTTTTAAGATGTTCATGTTTATTCAAGGTTTCTTTTCATGTTTTTGTGTTAAATAAACATTTTGTTAGATTAGGCACTAGAGGGGGATTTTACTTGTTTTGTTACCCTGTCTCCCTGAACAAGCCTTACAGGAGGAAACCTGTTTTCAATGAGTCAGCTAACTCATAGACCTCCATCCATTGTGATAAAGAACCGACAACTGCAACCACTGGGTAGCACTGCAAAGCACAAACATAGAGCCTGGATATATAATGGGTAGATATGGGTGCCCCTATGTATACATTTCAGTACAAATTATACATTGTAGCAGGCCATTTAAAATCATATTGATACAATTATTTAAAGCAACATGATCTGCAGGTTCATCCAAAGAATATTGGGGGGAAAAAATATATTCCCTTTAAAGAAAAACAACACACCTGATATTGATTTGACACTTGGTTTTCGACCCCTGGTTTTTCGCGTTACGGACAATGTTTCACAACCCATGGAGCAGTCTTCTTTTACTTCAGTTTTCTCCTTGCTATTTTTACGCACTTTCCTTTTAGTACTCTGTACCAATAAAGCAGGTGAAGGCTCTGCACCTATGTAATAAAGTAAATAGCATTAGCTATTTAAAATTAAAATAACCCCTAAGAAGAGCTCTGGCCAGCATCAGCTTATCTGACAGAAATGCAGACTGTGTAGCTACTCATGCAAGTCAGGTACGCGGTCCGTGATCCCGTGCCTGACTTGTCAGCTGGCTGCGGGCCACATAGTACTGGTTCGCGGGCCCCAATTGGCCCATGGGCAGGTACTTTGAGACCCCTACTCTAAACACTTACATAAGGAAGACTCAAAAAAAATTCTGTAACCATGGACAGCTTTCCAATTGCTACCCACCCCTTCCGGGTTTGTAACCGGAAGAGGAACAACAATTGCAGCTTATGTACATACATGCAATCAAATATCAGAAAGAAACCCATGTCTTGAAATATGCTACATTACCAATACAGACCCCTAGATGGTTAAGTACATGGATAAGAATAAGCTACCTGGCCAGAGATGATGGCCACTAAAACAGGCCCCAATGATTAAGTACTACCAGCTGCCTGCACGCTTCTTTTGTAAAACTGTGTATAAAAGCTTACTAAATACATCCTAATGAAATCACTACAAGAGACACTAACCTTATTGTAAGCATACAGATAGCCAAGCATATTCTATACTTACACTGTATTTTATAATCTGGAGGTAACAGTCGGATATGAGATAATGGTATCTTCCCTGTATCTCCATCATCAAACTCAACTGTTACCAAGTCTGTATCTTTTTCCTGGTCTGAGTTTCCTAATAAAAACAAAAATGTATTCATAATTTAAGCAACAATCAGTTTTCTCAATATTAAAAAAACGCACTTCAATTCAGGGTCTAAAGTGAAACTTTTCTAGTTCCCAGGCCTTGCAGCCACAAACAGGCGCATGGCGACCTTTGTGTAAGCATCAGGTAGAGTAGGCATTGCTAGAGACTTTTAAACCAGCAGGACAAAGAGTGTAGCAATTGTACTGCCCACTATATATCTGTAGAGTTTGCACATGCTAAAATTGAGTTCTGTGGCACGCAGAGTATTCTTTACCGTTACATGCTGGTTTCGAGAAGTGGCATATAGGATGGGATGGAACTACATCCTAAACATAACCTTGGGCCACAAGTAATTCTGCAACTATACCTCACCCAGACTCTGTATACTCCTTGTGAGCCAATGATGACAAAATCAATGATGGCATTATAAAAAGAAAGAAAAAAGTGGCATAATTCACCCACCACGCACAACAGTGCCTGGGTACAGACAACGGTATTGTTGGCTCCAGTAAGCCGCTATTCTTGTTCCTTCCATTAGAAAATGGACAGAAGGAGGCTTTACATCTATAATCTAGAAAACAAGAATAAAAAAAAACTTTAAACGTATATGCATTTTCATAAAGCACAAAGCAAGCTAAACATTTTTCCAAAAAGACTAAAAAAGATTACCAACTACCAGCACAAAGATGGATGTAAATTTGAAAACAGGAAAAAACAACAACAACTGACACAGCAGACATCTGACTAGAAATGTTGCTTACAGTCGGGATAAACCATAATTATGTACTAAAAAATTAAATGTGTCTATTATTTCAGATAGCAGAAATAAGTGGCTTGGATTCTTAGAGGATTTTTCATCGCCGTGATTTTTTTTTTTTTTTCATGAGAGTCTGCAGCAGCATGCACATTGCACCTGGCATCCACTCATCACGGTTGCAATGCTTTGCAGGCTCCTTGGCAAAAAATTAAAAGATGTCCTTTTTACTTTTTTAACCAATGTGGGTGCACTTATTTTTTTGCAAAAGGTGAAAATAGCCTTTAAAGGAGAACTATGGGGTCAGTGCGTTTCCCCATAGTTCTTCTTAGGGTAACGGGAGGACACAAACTTGCGTCCTCCCATTACCCTAACCTCAGTATACCGCGAGCTACAGCTCGCGGTATACTGAGACGCCGCAGCTGAAGCGGATCCCAACATCGATGTCGAGATCCGCCCAGCTGCGTGAGTGACAGTTGGCTCTGCCTATCTAGAGGCAGAGCCAGCTGTACCCGCCCCCTCCCCCGTCCGTTCCACACCAGTCAGCGCTGGAGGATCGGAGCCGGGAAGGGGGAATCCAGTCCTTCCCCTGTCACGGCAGAGAGCCGTGACAGGATCGAGAGGTGAGCGAACGCCGCTATGTGTTCGCTCACTTCCCGATCTACTGAGCCGACCTGTGACAGTCTCATTGTCACAGGTCGGCTAGAACTATGAGGTGAGTGAAAAGCACTCACCTCATAGTTCTCCTTTAATGACTTTGCCTCCAGAGCAATATTTACATTTTTCACACACATGGTAAAATCTGCATTTTTTGGTAGAAACCTCCCAGAATAAGATTTATTTTCTGAAACCAGAGGCTCTGTAGAATAAATAGATGGTAGTCGCCATTTATTAAATCTACCATTTTAGGAAATGATACACTAAAATTTTGGTGCACACAAACACAATGAAATCCCCCATTTTTTTTACAAAATAAAAGATGGCTTTCTTAGGGAAATAGATACCAAGTATGACAAGCCCCAGTCACACTTGAGCTGACCTTCTTTGGTTGTTTTTTCGTGGGTTTTTTTTTTTTGTGTGTGTTCTGCTACAGGCATTTTTCAGCGAACAAACAGCTTGTTACTCAGCAAGAAAACGCATGCTCCCCTTGAAGTCTATTGGGGCCAAAACACTCGACTCCACCTCAGAAGAAGCCCTCCCTAATTGAAACAGTTGTTTTGCTACAGAAGCTCAGATGTGAACAAGGGTCATTGAAAACACAGGCATTCCTCTTGTTGAGCGTTGTAGTACCTAGGTATTTCTGGCTACAATACACTGAATAAGTATGAATAGGGCCCAATATCCCTTACAGCAACTTAGATTTTTCTCACGCCGATATGTGCAGTGCTACCCAATATGTGTTGTGCAATTGTTTAAATAAACTCGGGCGCCCAATTGTGATTACTGATATCCTTATAATATACAAATCACTCGATAAGCTATCACTCATCCCCGAAAATTAGGTAAATGTAGGTCATTCTAGTTGGCACCATAGTCAATCCTCTCCACTCGATAACATTTCTTAGGGAAATTTTTCTAAGTGAAAACATCAACATTGGCAATGTTGGCTTCTCATTCCACAAATGCCATTCGCTTGGCTGTCATACTAGCCCACAAGTATACAGGTAAGGATTTCTGACTTTCCTGATTTGTATACTAGTTGTAGGCTGGCGACGCAAAATAATGGCCAGGCAGCTAGCATTTTCAGAAGGAGGTCAGAGGAGAAGAGTGGTGTGATATTCCACTCTGAAAATTCTTCAATGTCTGGCTATCGGAGTTTAGTCTTACTGACTCACAGCTTCTTGCAACAGCTGCTCCTGGCAGTAAATATGTGGACGATTTCCTCTCTCACCCTCCACCACCACACGATATCTGGAAAACATCAGTCAGAAAACGATTAGAATACCAAAATATTAACAAGAATTTAGCCTAGTGAGGTCTGCTGACTTACATATCTGGAGAGTGGACAGTTTGTACATGGCCTGCATAAAGCAGCTTGTCATCCAATGGAATCAAAACACGCAGTCCATCTTTCAATTCATCCTTGTCTATGATGCAAGAGCGCGGTGCTGTAAAGATAAAAATAGATTATATGTTGAAAGAAACTTGTACTGAGAGACATATCGGGGCAGGGCCGGATTTAGTCTTTCTGCTGCCCCAAGGCCAGGTTCCTCAATGCGCCCCCCTAATGCAGAAGGGCAACCATACTTTTTTTTATTTTTATCTTACTATCTTTTGCTTTTTTATTGTATTATTTTTTAATTCATAACTTTTTTATTTTAATTATGATTTCTTATTATTTGTATAATTTTTTAAATTTTTAAACATTTCGTAATCTTTATTATTTTTTTTTCACTTCACTTTATTGCTATCACACAGGAGCATTTGGAAGTGAGAGGTTCTCATTATTGAACCTGTCACCTCCAATACAGGAGTTCTGCTCCCGTTCTCCATCCTGAACAAATGTGACATGGCCTCGGGTCCCTCAGAAAAGCAGGGAAACCCAAAAACCACGGCATGAAGGGAGGCGGGCCAGCGGGGACAGAGGCAGCCGGAGGTGGGGGCGGACCTGATCTCTGTGGCATCGCCGTGATCTCTTGTACAAACTGAGAGGCGCCTTCCCCGCTCTACATTTAGCTCTGCTTGCCCAAAGTAGGGCTAAATGTAGAAAAAAAAAACTACCCGCTCTGCGGCTATGCCGACCCTACCACCTCCAGGCCTCGGTGGCATTGTGGGAAATCCGGCCCTGTATGTGGGCAACCATTGCTGACCTGCTGCTTTTGAAAATGATAGTTGCTATGCCATTATGTTAATTATGTCACTTTGCTCTGCTTTCTGAGACATGGACTTGGAACAAGCATGCAGATTAGCTTCCACTGGCTGTATAATTGTTCCAGGTCAATGACTAAGTATTATAGCCAAAGACAGCCAAGCAACTAGCATTTTTAGAAGCAATGCCTATATATTTCTATTGATACACATTTCCTCTGAGAAATGTATGTATATGCATACCTGAAAGAAACCTGTCATGAGGAAAACATGGAGTTTGTTAGGGCATACCATACCATTTTTTGTTTTTATATGATATTTTAGTGTAGACCAAGTACAAATTCTATGCTGGTTATTTCTATGCCGCATACATAGAAGACCAATGAAGCCACAACTTAGCAACACAAGCTCTACCAAGTTCTACATGACCCAAAAGGAAAGCAAATACAGAAGTACAATATGGTTATATACATAATATTTAATGGCATCATGGTGAAATAACAACAATGTAGCAGCTCAATATATCAATAGAGGTTTGCCCAACACAAAAGGTAGAGAGATGTTTTTGAGGTTCTTCTACCTTGTGTGTTGGGTAAAGTTGTATTGATTCATTGGCTTGATATAGGTCATTACAGCTAAAAAGAAGTTCAGACAAGTTCAAGAACCAGGATCTCTTCATATCTGTGCTGCATGATTTAGGAGCAGGAACTGCATATGCTCTTAGCAACAAGACTCCCTGTACACCACAAGGTGACTATGCAGCAGAATAGAGGTTATGTTTTGGGGAAGGCAATGTGTAAATGGATCCTTTTAGAGATCTGGGTGTTGGCGTGGGGAGGCAGGTTAAGTGTTATGGTGCTGCAAATAGTACTAGTATCAGGCTTCTGGCACCAAAAACAAATGAATCGTCAGCATAGTCCTTATTAAAGTTTGCTTGATAATATAAGTGCATTACTGTATATGTTATGTTCAGTAAATGTTATCATTCACTCAACCACGCATCATAGCATTAAAATTCTCGAGTTAGCTCACTCTAAAGGTGTTCATAGATTTTACCATCTGAAAGCAGTCTAAGAGCTTCTGTCTAATAGTTGGTTGTTCTCAACCACCCTTGTTAAATTGTTATTAGGTTTAAAGGGACAGCAATGCTTCCCAGCCGCTTCTAGACAGATTTCTCCCCCTTAACCTAGGACTGGATTCTACTCTTTGGAGTAACGTTACCAATTTTTGAAATATATCTATCTAATGCCTCACCCCATCATAGACTGGATAAAAATCTGACTTCCGTTTGGTGCTTAAACCCACATAACTCCAGACTTGGACTTTGTAATCCCCCCCCCCAGTGTGCCATCTACTTCCATCAAACCCTGCAAATCTGAAATCGCACACAATTCTGAAAAAGATCAACCCACTCGGTTTTACAAAACTCCACTCCTTGCATATACACTGGTTCCTCTAAACTAGGGGTAGCCAAACTGTGGCCCTCTAGTGGCTGTGGCACTACAAGTCCCCTAATGCATTGAAAGACTGACAACCACAGGCATGACTTCTAAAGGCAGATGCATGACGGGATTTGTGGTTTAAGCACAGCTAGAAGGCTGGAGTTTGGCTACTCCAGGTCTAAACTTTCACCTTTCAGATCTTCCTGCACATTTTCATAATCAGCAATCCCAATGCTATTAGAGGCCATGATGATTCCGTGATGTGACTTTTTATACAAAAGTATTGACATCTACTAAAGTTTGAAATAAATGAAAACAATGCATGGGTGAAACGCTAAAGTCCCTTAAAAGTGAATCCAACTCATCCTATGAAAACTGTTTTTGAGAGGTTTACTACGCTGTATAAATCTGTAGTCACTACAATAGTTAAATATATCTTAATTTCTTATGTTTCTGTCGTCCTCTCCCCTTTCACTTTTTTCTTTTTTTTCCAAATAAAGTTTTTTATTAAGTTACAAATATAGAAGACGTCTTCACATACATTTATACAAATACACAAGTGGTTGGGGTAAGTGCCAAGGGTACAAAACTGTAGAATACTTGTGACGGAGACAGGAGAAATAGCGGCAATGTCGCTCAGCTATTGAGACAACGGTAGTACAAACGATGTCCCCCTTCGGGGTATCCAAGCGTGTCAAACTGCTACACCCTGCTTAACAAACTGACAGGACAAGACCTTTCACTTTTTTCTTAAAGGATGCTGATCGTGGTGGCCTGTTCGTCCAACTCTGAATCCAAAAAGAATCTCAGAGGTGTCCGCCAAATTCCTTTTACTCAATACCTCATGTAAACCTTCTGTGGTCTCAGAAGAAAAAAATCTTCTCCACTATCAGAGAAACGAACATCTTTGTCAGGTGAGACAGGAACAGAATTGTTCAATCTAAGAAGTCCAGCACACTTCATACAGCATTCAGACCCAATCATAGAAGGGGGCTATGGTGAAATGGTGGACGGTGCCACCACAACATAAGTCCCAATCCAATACATCATTGGCACACCATGTTCTGATAAGACCCTTTATCGTCACCAACACAAAGCGTAGTTTTGAGGCCACCTAGAACCTCTTCCTCAGGCAGCAGTGACAGTAAATAAACAAACATAGAATTCAAATAGGCAACAATACCCAATCAGTCACTGGTAGAAGCACCCACAATACTAATTCATGCAAATAGAGTGCAATCAGTGCATAAGACAGAAGTGCTGAAACATATGATAGTTGTGATCTCACTTTAGTCAAATTTTTAGCACTTAGGGATTCTGCACTGTGTTCTGTTACGGGAATTTACTAAAACTAGAGCAGACAAAATCTGCAGCAGCTGTTCATGGCAACCAATTAGCGTCTGGCTTTATTTCAAAGTTTAACTGCACAAGCTTAATTGGCTATTATGCACAGTTGCTCCAGATTCTGTTGGCTCCAGTTTTAGTAAGTTCCCCCTATGTGCACTAACGGAGATGGTGGGATGTCTGTGGGCGTTTTTACCACTGACGGATTGTTATTGCTGCATATTTAAAACTCAGCGTTTGTGATCCGATTATGGTCACTGCTGCCTGAGGAAGAGGTCCCTAGTGGCCTCCAAAAACATTGCTTCCTCTTGGCAACAAAGTGTCCTGTCTTCTCATCTGAACATGGTGTGCTGGTGATATCTTAAATTAGGGGTATAATTATCTCGCAAGATGGATTAATTCCTAGGTGTTTGCTTTCTATTGTCTTTCCTCTTGTAATTTCTTCGATTCCAGAGGCACACCTTTGAGTACAGATAATTATAGCAATCATACAGGAATTGTGTGTGTAATTTCTTTCCAAATCATTCATGGCCTCATTCAGTTTTTTACTCAGATCTCTAAAAGTGCCTTTGTGCTTCTCCAATCATCACTGGACATCATGAATCTCTGTGCGTATGTTATCTAAAATGCGTCTCACAATCATTTCTAGTAGCCTAAAGGATGCTTCATTAACCCCTTCATGACTGAGCTTGTTTTTAGTTTCTGTTTGTAAATGACTGACATACTTTTGACATTTTTGCTGTGTGATTCTTCCACGTCAGTAATATACTTTCTTACAAAGTGCACCCACACATATTATATATTGTTTTTTAGAGGACAGATAGGGCTACATATTTATATCACATATGTGTGTCTAACGCCTCACTTAGGACAAATAAAATATTTAAAAAATGCAATAAATACATTCATTTATTTGTCCTTTTTTTTTTTACACTTTACTATTTTTTTAAAACGTAAAAATTTTATTTTAATTATATCAAGCAGTCATTGTGAATTAATCTCACTGTTACTGCTTGATAAATTAATACATTTTTGGTTATTATCCGGCTGCTTCAAACTTCAGAACAGC
Organism: Nanorana parkeri; assembly: GCF_000935625.1. Taxonomy (NCBI): domain Eukaryota; kingdom Metazoa; phylum Chordata; class Amphibia; order Anura; family Dicroglossidae; genus Nanorana; species Nanorana parkeri. Next base: position 109,716 of record NW_017308076.1, read on the forward strand.
CGATAATAAGTTAGTGACACTGATCCTGCAGCAGTTCAGGATTCAGCTGTCACTAGTTTTCTGATTGTTACAACAACCATCAGAAAACTGAAACATTCTTCTTTCAGAAATAGATACATTATGTATCTATTCCTGAAAGTGAAAGGAAAAAAAAAAGCCAGTATAGCTTGAGAGAGATGGCTCTAGATCTATACGAGCTGGCAAAATCCCAGCTTTTGCCAGCATGTGTGCCCGCTCTGCTTTGACTCTCAGACACCTGATATTAAGGTATCAGGTGTCTGAAAAAGGTTAACCCTTTCATTAATGGACGCCTCTATACCGAGGCATACATTAATGAATGGTAACCACTGATTCTCAGCGGTTACCAGCCTTCTAGTGCAGCAAATAACTCGTCACGTACAGTGTACGTGACGAGTCATTTGGTCCCTTTGTGACGGGACTTACAGTGTACGTCTCCCGTCACGAAGGGGTTAAATATAGGAGTCCATCCCTTTTTAAACGGTTTCTCTTTTACCTCAAAAAAGGAAAACTTCCTAATGCAACAGAATACAGGCCTTTTTGTCACAGCTTCTTACCAGGAGTAACTGGTCGTTCAGGATGCAAAGGCATAGGAAAATTTTCATTTTCAGAAAAACTGCTGTCCTGACTTGGTTCAAAATCCTCCTCTGCTGCCATGCTCTCCATCAGTTTACTCACAGCTCCACATTTCCCATGAATCTAAAGCAACAAAAACATCCAGAGTCAGTATTAAAGTAGCTAAACATAGTTACAATTTAGTGAAGCTTACCATTTGCTTAGATCCTGTGGCTGCATTCATTAGCTTTTTTCCCCATTTGTTTTCATCTGGTGATCCTGCCAGTAACGCACTTTCTGCTTACTTACCATTCTGTATATATGAAGGAGCAGTGTTGTCACCCAAAGACAGAAGGATGTTAAGGACTAAAGAACACCACCCCCCTTTCCTCATCTCCATAACATGGGAGGGGTGTTTTAGAGTTCACAAAGGTGAATAAGACTGCTTTAGATAATACTGCAGAGTATGCAGAAACTTGCAAGCTCACTTGATTTCTGGCAGAACTGACAGGTATTTTTTGCACATAAACATACACCAAAACACAGTCAAAAGGTATTTTGAACAAACCAAAGAGAGCAAATAAGAGAAGTTCATTGTTGGAATTTACATACACTTTAGACCTCAGCTACAGCAGTGTTTTCCAAACCTGTCCTCCAATACCACTAACAGATCATGTTTTGACGATATTCAAACATGCTACTAAATTACTTTTGCAGAGATTACCAGTTGCTCTGCTTGTGGATAAAACCTGTTACCTTCAAAACAAGCACTGTTGTTGAGAGCTGAAGAGAAAAACTCTGGGCTAGAGGTAGTTGCATATACCTTCAGCAGCTTTCCAAACCTTCTGATGGCCAGATGCTAGGCCGTTCTGACATACAAAGCTCCAACATTTCTAGGTAGAGTCAGAGCTCCTTGCTAAACAACCACCCCAACACATTTAGAGCGTCTCCGCTCTGATCATTACAAGGAGAAACACAGGTGGGCGGGTGAGGGGGCGTGTCTGGCAGAGGGGCGGGAGGGAGCTGCCTCTCCGCTCTGATGCCATCCAGAGAGCAACAGATAGGTTGGCGTGCGGGAGCTGCGGCCGGTCTTCACATGTAAAATCTAGTTGCATGTGCAGCTACCCCGAAGGTAAGACCTAGCGCTATCTTCAGGGATGTCTGTAATATCAGACCTACCCCGAACTAGGTCTTATTTTCGGGGTAGGTCTTATATTACAGAAATCCCCGAAGATAGCACTAGGTCTTATTTTCGGGTTAGGTCTTACTTTCGGGGAAACACGACACGGTATGATGGACAGGTGCACTGGTCAATAGGCATGTGCAATATGTAGGAAAGGGTATGCACGCTTCAGCACTTTAAGGTCTACAACTGCAGTGATTTTTTATGAGCGTATAGGTATGCAAGTTACTGATAATAGTGTTGTTTTAATTATAGCTGATGCTTAACAAACTCTTTAGCAAAATATATTTTTAAAGCCACCACCGGGAGCATTTTTCCAGCTAAACAAAGGCAATCACAACTGGCAAATCTGGGAATAATGGACAAAGATTTGCAGTACCAAATGACAACTGGTCTGCTGGAAATCAGCTGGGTTGGGCAACAATACTCTTCCATATATAGCCAACTTTGGAATATGCAGAGATTTGTACAATTAACACTGCATCTGTTGAGGGCTGGATTTCAAGCACTGGAGACTGTAGGTCCACAGCCTTTAGCGCCCAAAGAAACATGGCTCTGCTAGGAACAACTGTTTTATACAGAACTTTTTTTGTATTACTGGAACTGACCTGGCTTGGTATATTGTTTTGATGTGTAAATTTAGCAGGCCTCTATTTCTACAATGTGGCCAATAACTATACAGGGGAAGACTGCCTCTGGGCACCTAGGCACAAGCCTACTGTGCCGCTGTGTCAGTATGTTGCTTTGTAGACTAAGGGAGCAGGTAATGCGGGAGATTTAGGACTAAAACACCAACAGAACCAGGTACATAATTAAAAGAAATCAACTTTTAGAGTTCACTTTGCTATTAACATTGGTAACAAGTTCCATTTTTACCAATCGGGTAGCAACCCTATTTATCATCATGTGCAAGCAAGCTCTAAAGATTTTATGAGTTTCTAGAATTCTTTGGAGATCAATGGTAAATTTTGCATACAAGTTTATCTAGTTCCTTCCAAATAAACATAAGCACGTTTAGGAAAAACTGCATTTATAGCACTATGGTCAGTAATGTTTCCCTTCACACTCTTACCTCTTCCTTTAAGCTTTTAGACTTTCCCTTCAGTCTGCTCTTTCGGCTGCAGCTCACACTAAGCAAATTGTCAGGCAGAGAGCTACCCACATCAGAGGAAGACAGACTAGATGAAAGAGACTCCTTCACTCTTTTCTTCTAAAGAAACAAAATAATTTTACATTAGCATTTCATTTCCTTACACAAAAGCAAGTACACATTTTTGATGGGTAATAGAAATGTCAGGTCTCGATTTGTGGAAAGGCCGCAGAGGCCAAGTAAAAACATTTCAAGTTGAGAGCAGGTTTTTTTTGTATTGTATATAAAAAGTGATTTCCGTTCTGACCCAGATCTAACAGAATTTTTAAATGTATATATTCAAACATTTTGGTAGGTAATGTTAAAAATGCATGTGCTATTCTGAAGCTTAGCAGGTTCTTTCTTGATCCCTAGAAAAACAACTCCTAGGTCCACCTCTGTCATTCCTTTCCTCGGATTCAAACAAGAAGCTATGAGGCCGATTTATAAATCCTCTGCTCAAACAAACACTGGGTGAACGCCATTCGCATGGCATTGCTGGCACTAGATGGAGCCACGGAGCATAGGAACCTATGCTTTTTATAGCTTGCTCTAATTCTGTGTACACCATGTAATAAAATTAGAAACAATGGCTGAAATATATGTAAAACACACCGCTTGGTTTAAAACACAGTGGCGCAAAATGCAGGTACCTATCTGTAAATGCACAAAAATTGTATGCATTACATAAATGCTTCCAAGTGATCAAAGAAGGTACCATTCTGTGTTGCCAGGGTGAAAAGCTGAACATTACGCAGGGGCAGTGCCTCACTTTTACAAGGAAGCACCAAATCCCCCTTTTCCCTCATCTGCAGAATTGCAATACTTTAAAAGCATGCAGTGACTGCCATTGTTCTTTTGGGTAGTGGTAAAAACTGGTGCCACAAGATAATGCTGACCAATGAAGAACTAGACTAAAGTTACCTATCCTCACATATAAAGCATGGAGGAGTTAGTAGAAATGATGAACAAGGAGACCACCATTCAGAAAGATTGCCTTGTCAGAATGCATTAGAGAAAAACTTCCATGTGAAGCACTGCCCTGTTATAGAGTGTCATGTGAGAGGCTGCTCTGTTACAAAAAACAACCATGTGTGATGCTGCTCAGTAGGTGGTAAAGCTGCAAAAGCATGCCAATCATTAATGTGACACTAAACTCAGGAGTAAAAACCTTACAAATGCAATAAAGTACCCTAGCTATTAACAAAACTGTATCTTATATTTGTGCATCGTTCAGCTGTAGATCCTCAAATCATCTCTGAATTCATGCAATCGCTCTAAGCTCACTCTCATGATGGACTACAATCTCAATACAAACTAGTAAACTATTTTAGTCCATTACAAGATCACATTTGGAGCGGTGACTACTTTACAACACACACAAGGCCCATGAGGAACAATAGTAGCCACGCTCAAGATGGAAGGACAGTGTCGGAAGATCTACAGCTGAGTGATGCACAAATAAGATACATTTTTGTTAATAGGGCACTTGAATGTAATTTTTAAGATTTAACTCCTGAGTTTAGTGTCACTTTAACCACTTGCTGACCGGGGTGTTTACACCCTCTTCCTGTCCAGGCCATTTTTCAGTATTCAGCGCTGCGGTACTTTGGCTGACGTTTATTCCGTTATGCAACGCTGTACTGAAATTAATTTCATACCATTTTGTTGGGACAGATGGAGCTTTCTTTTGGTGGTATTTAATCACCACTGGGGGTTTTTAATTTTTTTACTATATAACAAAAAATACAGAATATTTTTAAAAAAAAATTGTTTTCCCTTTATTATTTTAGGAAACAATTTTTTTTACCCAATTTTTTGGTAAAATATAAAAGTCGGGGTCACGTCGGGGTAAATAGACACCAAACATGTCAAGCCTTAAAATTGCACGCACCTGTGAAATCGCAAAAAAACACCATAGCCAAAAATGACCATTGATGAGCGGTAAAATCATTTAAAGCGTCGCCTGTTTAGTGTTATCAGTGATTAATGGCCCTAGAATTATTGCTCTCATTGCAACGTTCGCGGCGATGTAACACGTGCAGCATAATTGGAGCAATCGTCGTTTTTGCGTGTAGAAGCATCTAACGCAATTTTGCGCATCTATGTGGGGGTGGGGAACTTTTAAAAAAAATTGTTTTTTTTTTTGGGTGTGTAAATTTGTATTTACTTTGTGAGCAGTTTTTTTTTTTTTTACACGTAACTTTATTGTTATCACATAGGGTGCTACAGTCACAGGTCCCCTTTATGGAGACATCAGGGGTCTCTAAGATCCCTAATGTCACCTAGGGACCCCCAGAGAAGCTGATGAAGCACAGATCTGCTTCATCATCTTCTCTCCGGTTTCTGTACCGGAGAGTGACAGAGGAATGTGAAAGTGATGTAATATACATCACTTCCTGCATTCAGAGACCGGGAGGAGAGCGGAGGGAGATCGCGTACTGATCTCCCTCCGTTCTCAGTGCACAGAGCCACATCGCCCGGGGTGGATGGACGCCCGGGATCCCGGGGACGGCGGGACAGCGACCAGAGGTGAGGGGGCGCACCCTCACTTGCATCATACAAGTGATCGGGCGTCTCCAGGGGGCGCACGCAAGCAGACACGAAGAATGTCTAAAGACGCCCACCCGCATCCAGGAGACTTCCGTCCGCCGGACGGGAGGTGGTTAAAGTGCAGTGTGCTTTGTTATGCAGTTATATGGTTGGTAGGAATGTGGCATTACAAAGATGCCAGCAACATAGGTGTAGTCTGTATCATGCTGCTAACCTGCTGCTGGAAGTGTGGCTGATCAAAGATCGCAGACGTGCATGTGAAAGTCTCTCTATTTATAAAGCCATACTGCTAATGAAAGATGTGTGTATGTATGTATGTATGGTGTATAGATAGATAGATAGATAGATAGATAGATAGATAGATATCTATCTATCTATCTATCTATATGTGATTTTCAGACACACACACTTGTTTTTTTTACAGACAAGAAAAACTTAAGATTTCTTATGGTAACATCTCTCTAACATGATGCTGTTAAATTTAAGCGTTTAGACCAGTTGTGTCATTTAAAACAATGAGGAAATAGATAACATTGGTATATGTGTGTGTACTGTAAACCATTTGGTGAGAAACGTACATTTTAAAGGTGGCCATACACTTTACAACCATCGCAAGACCTTAGTCTTGCGATGGTTGTAAAGTAATTTAAAAAAACGTACGATCTGCCCATCTTGGACAGGCAGATCGTACTCTCGATCATCGCAAAGCCGCCCCCCTGAGGGGCGGGCTTCCGATGACCGCAATGCTGAACGGACAGTGTGCGCACACCGGCCCGTTCGGCATTTGTCTCCCTAGCACCGTTCAAACCAGCCGAAAATCGTAAGATTTTCGGCTGGTTTTCTAGCGTGCTCCTTAGACAAAAGACGTGCGACCGTACAGTAGAAACGGTTGCACGTCTTTGTTCACACTGCTTGATTCTTGTACAATCGCGGGATTTCCCTTTTGTGTTGCTGTGCAACATTTGGAGTGGTTTTTTTTGTTTTTTTTTAACCTATACCCTATATTTGAAAAGTTCTGTCCAAGAGAAGATATTAATAGATGCTGGTTATTACTGCTATTAGCCCCAATTAGTCTCTTTATGATTTAGTTTCACTGTGTTAGAGAAGCTTGACTCTCCCTTTTGAATATATTTAAACTGTACTGCCATTTTGCAAAATAATGTCAGTGAAAAGAGACCCCTGTGGTGATCAGAGCACCCCTGCTAGCTTGGTTCTAGCACATAAGGTAAGATAACATAATGCGACATCTTCCCTTTGTGTATTAACAAACCAGCTGGGAGGCGATACTAGGAAGTCACCCCTTGACAGCCAGTTTCTGTAGCCATGTCTGCGTTTTATACCTAGTGGGACTAACACTTTTTTTTTTTTTTTTACAGTTTCAATATGACAAGTCTGGTGTGTTTTCCTTGATCTGCTTTGGATTTCCACTATGTTTTGACATCTGGTCCTTTTGACCCTGAAGTTCGCCAAACCTCTATGTATTTGGCTAACAGTAATAGCCCAGAAGGCTTTGAGGGTTACCATCTGCAAAACGCCCAGCTCAATGCCCATTCTATACTGAGCTGCTTGCTGGGCCAGGTACACTGTGCCCTCTTCTTCTGTTCCTCTGGTCTCCTGGCAGCTGTGGTAGCTCCAATCCTCTGGTCTGAAACCAAGTGAACTGAGACACTGTGCATCCTTATAGGAGTGTAGCGACTTTCTATGTTTGGTAATCCAACTGTCCCCAGCCCAACCCCAAAACAAACATGCTGTCCTGTACTTCACATACTCTGTACTGCATTACACTGTACCCCATTCTGTATGTCACATGCTGTGAACTGCTTTGCATTGTATGTTGTCTTTTACATAACTTACTGTACTGCTTTACACTGTACGCCATCCTGTACTTCCCTGTGTACTGCTTTACACTGCAAGCCATCCTGTATTTAACTTTGTGTTTGGCTTTACGCTGTAAGCAAAACATCATTATCTGCTTCAGGTCAATCCCAGATCCAATAATATAGCACAACATTTAGGTTCACCAGAAAATAGGTTGTTAGAGGTCAGGACTGCAATATTTGCAACACTCTTCTCAGGGATATAAGTTTTTTCCACCCTTATTCTGGCAAATACCACATCAGAGATTAGTTCAACTGTAACAGATTATTTTGTATAGATCATGAATCAAAATTCCACAAAGTTGATATAGCATTTGGCAAACGTTTGCCAAAATTCACGCTGCCACTGGCTCCATTGCATTTCCCTGAAATTTTGCCCAGAAGAAAAAATATAAGTTCCAGCTAAATTAATTGTGTCCTCAGCAAATTTTGCTTTAATTTTTGTCAAAATGCTGAGTCAATAGGAGAGAGAATTTCATAGTAAAGGCAAAATTAATTTTACGCTCATGCCTTATCACAAAGTGCAAGATGGTATCTGAGGGAAACACCTAAGACCTGTTAAAAAGACAAAAAACAAACATTGCAGTGATACCAGATACGCCTTGAAGAGCAAAGAATAGGGCAAAGCTCTAGAGCTAAATAAACCTACAGCCGTCCTTTTCTCAATCACCCAAAAAAAGATATGGTCATAGACTATATTGACAGACACATGAAAGAGTAAGAACATCCCATGGAAATCACTGACTATCTGAACATACTGTATGTGAACAAGCACACATTAGATTTTGTTCATACAGTGCCTACAATTAAAGGTGATATGCTTGAACAAATGACACATAACATTGTCATGGCATATTTATTCTCATAATCTAAATTAAAGAAAAAGAAATTAATCTAGAAGTGGCATACATTTCTGAAGTCTGCTAATTTGTCCAGGTCCAAGCGCATTCAGACCAAAAGATGATCATTTGATGCTAAAATAACACCATCTGTAAAGGTACTTTTTTAAAGATCTCATCAGCATGGCATAACAAAGATAAACCAATTAAACAAAGATATATGCTAGACCAGGGCTCAAAATTTCCACTCGCCCCCTCGCAAATTGCGAGTGAAAATTGCGTGGGGGCGAGTGGAAATAACCCTGTGTGTGTTTGTTTGTGTTATGAAGGGCTAGCAGCTCAGGACCTGAAATTTTGAGCCCTGTCCTAGACTTCTCAGGGCTTGTTCAAACCTTGCATTGTGGTGCTGTTATTTTCAATGACACCCCAAAGCACAAAGAAAACTCTCCTGTGTGGCAGTGCACAGCAAAGTGTGGTAACAACTACTCTGTCACCAACAATTCTACAGGTTAAATGTTTAGTTTGCTGTAGCTCGTAGGAAGTGATGTGAACAAGGTGTCGGGTCTTCATTATCCAGCTGGAAATTCTTCCAACAGACAGACGTCACTCTGGTCCATCACTTTTATCCCTCTTTTCAGTGAGAAGGAAGGACTGGTCTGGATATACAGTGGTTTTCCAAGAAGTGGATAACAAGTTCTTGCCTTGTTTTACTTGAATAGCTACATTTGCTGTCATGTCAAATTGCTGGCATCTAGTGAATTCATAGGCTACATGCCCTTTGAGTCTGGCAGCCTCCAGTTAATATACAGGCTGCATCAACACTGATGACCTGTGACTCTAGTTAATGGACAAGCTCTACATTCACACTGATGAGACTTGATTCTAGAGAATACATAGGCTAAATTCTTAGTGATATATCTGAGCACACCCAGTATTTGCATGCAGTTCTCCTAGTGGTGTTCAACGCACCAGTATTCACATGGGCAGATCTCACACTATACATTGTTCTTGGTGAAATACCATTGCTTGTTCTCCTTTACTGGACTCGGCCTAATTTTTTTCTCTCATCAGGCCGATTGGAACGATGCTACACATCTGCAGTACTTTTTCAAAAGATGAGTTTTCCAACAAACTGAAAGTATTTCTACCAGACATCAGGACATGAAGAGCCATCCTTATTGCTTTACAATTGCAGTTCACAAGTTAAAACAGATTTTGCCATCTTTAACAAGATAAAGCATGGTAAGCTCAGACTTATATATTCTTTTATAGTGCAGTAAGAAAAATTAGCACTAAACAAAAACTTATGTATCACGTGATGATGTATTAAAAACAGGCCTGCCATGTGTACCTTTTCTTTTTGTTCTTTCCCCTTTTTGGAGCTTGTCACTTTGCTATAGCGCATAGCTTTAGGCACAGAACTATTACTTGAATTCACAGCAGAAAGCATAGAGGGACAACTGACAGAACCATGTAGAAATATACGCTCACTTCGGCGGCGGCTCCAAAGGTCATCGTCGCTGACCTCAGCCCGGAGTTCTTGGCTGTGATCTTTTGTGGATTTAAATTTTTTATATTTTCTTGCCTTGTTTATCATTTTTCCTTTTTCAGAAAGGTTAGGACTAGATTTGTCTTCTGATGAAGCTCCAGATACTGTAGAATTGGCTACGCTTGAGTTGGCAAATTTTAATGTAGCTGAGGGCTTTGGGTCAATTTTATCCTCACACTCCGAATCTGTATCTTCAAATTCTGTGCCTGTACAGAGAAATTAAGAAATATGAATCTACATTCACAGGTAGAAATCAATATCTATGATCATAGACTTTTCTTTAGTATCAAACAGCATGCTGCAAAAGAAGAGCATTGAAAAAGACAGTCCTTGTTTATTATTCAGTTTTAGCAAAGTTCTAAGGTATTCCTTAATTTTCACTCAATTTCCCTGGGGTTCCATACATGGAAAGGCTATCAGGCCAGACACTCACCCTGCAGAGGCAATGGCTACCATAAAAGGACCCCTTGAGGGTGAATTAGAGTAGAATTCTCTCCAAGGATTTCCTATGGTGGTTCCAGAATACACAGAGAACCAAAATTTGATCCCTTGGTATCACAAGGGACAAATGGGGAAAAAAGGTACATGGGGGCTCCCTTATAGGAGGAGATCTTAAGCAAGGGATGGAAGGCAAACATTTTAAACTGAAAATAGCAAGAAGAATCCAGACTTGATGTTACTAAGAACTGAGCACTAGCCTAACCTGTTTGCAAAAAGCGGAGACACATCTAGGGTAAAGCCCCATAACAGACCTTGCTGAAAAATCTTCCTATCCTCAATTATTATGAAAATCCAAGGATTTAGAGATGTTCCCGACTCTCCAAAGCCAGTGATCTGTTGGAGTCAACAAAGCAGTAAGGAGCCTTACCAAGCCTGTAAATACAGTTGTCTGGGTCAATCCAAAGAGGATGATTGCCAAAAAAGCACTTGGGAAGCACACAAAGAAGCGTTAGTAAAGGAAAATGACTAGTTCCGAGCATATAGATCTCACAGAGTCACCAGAGCATCTACTGTTACAGTCTGAGGACCTGTTCAGCTTGCAGTTGAACCAGCATATGAAAAGATCCACATCTAATGCCCTCCACCTGCAACACCGGTCTTGGAAAAACACTTGGGTGTATGGATTGCTCCCCTATGTCCAGGTGTAACCAGATGGGGAAGACTGTCCACCAACCTTCCATGCCCTTTCCCATGCTTCTTACGCTGAGGCAGGTACGTGCTCTTGCCTTCAGTGACATCCTTTAAAATAATATCAAGGGTCAGTCCAAAGAGAAGTTGTCCTTTGAAGACCATGTAAGTCAGATGCTACTAGGATGCAGGGTTTGCAGACCAACACTTAAACCAGAGGGCTCTGCTCATATATATTGACAAAAGACAAATACTGGAGACAAGCTAAGAGGCTTCCAGCAGGCCATCAGAGCTGAGGCGTAGAGCTCTAGCCATCTGCTCCACATGCACTTTTAGTGAAGGATCCACTGCCACAGTGGAGAGATCTCTTTAACCACTTCAAGACCAGGTGTTTAGACCCCCTTCCTGGCCAGGCCATTTTTCAGTGTTCAGGGCTGCAGTATTTTGACTGACGTTTATTCCGTCATGCAACGCTGTACTGAAATGATTTTTATACCATTTTTGGGGGACAGATAGAGCTTTCTTTTGGTGTTATTTAATCACCACTGCGGTTTTTATTTTTTTACTATAATTAGGACAAATTACAGAAAATTTTGAAAAAAAAAAAGGTTTTTTTTTTACATTATGTTAGGAAACATTATTAACCAGTTTTTTGGTAAAAATATAAAAGATCGGGTCACGTCGGGTAAATAGACACCAAACATGTCAAGCTTTAAAATTGCGCGCACCCGCGAAATCGCAGAAAACTACCGTACCCAAAATTGGCCATAGGCGACACTTTAACCACTTGCCGTCCGCCCGCAGTAAAAAAAACGGACGGACGGCACTGCAGCATTTGCGGGTTGCAGTCTCCAGACGGCAATTTTTTTTCTGCTCGCGCGCGCCCCCTAGCGGGCACGCACGGGCAGAAAAGACCCGACCATTGCACACACCCGGTAACGGGTGTTTCACATATAGGCGATTAGCGGCTCCATAGCCCGCCGATCGTCTATATGTGCTCGTTCGCGTCCCCAGCGGATCCCCTCACCTTGAATCCCGGGATCGGCTGCCCCGTCTGCGGCCCGGGATTGGCTCGGAGGGCGTCAGGAGGAGGAGGACGGGAGATCAGCTCCTTGCTGATCTCCGTCCGGGCTGTGAATGCAGAAGTGATGTGTATTACATCACTTCCGCATTCACCTGTCAGTCATCTGGCTGCTATAGCCAGAGAGAAGAAGCTGATGAAGCAGATCTCTGCTTCATCAGCTTCTTTTGGGGTCCACAGGTGAT